>NC_048280.1:6669822-6818483 GCF_009762535.1 Notolabrus celidotus
CTCATTGTTGTGAGTGGGATTTTACTATCAACGTACAGTCACAATGGCTCCGATTGAGACCATCCACTACTCATGACCTGCACTACATTTCCTGCATCTCTGCACGAGTCGAAAAACATCCACATCCTTCACGCGTTTGTTTTTGAAATGAATGCAAAATATGTGTGCATGCTTTTAATGCGCAGACAATAAGGTCAGTACGCGATTCGTGCCTTTTTTTTAATTCTCTTTTCGAGGGCATCACCTGCATGCGAAGCAGCGCCTGATTAAATAAGCACAGTTATGAAAGTAAATGTAGGCTAACGTGACGCGCTCGAAATGGCAGATGCACACAACAAGCTGAGCACTAAAACCCAAGCTGACCCAACATGATGTCATCTCTTGTGAGTAGAGCGCATGAGTGAGAGGAAGCAGACCCGTGTCTCACTGCTTAAACTGTGTCAAAGATTTATCATAAGAAGCATCTAATCCCATAACATTCATGCATCTGCATCTCAAACAGATCTATTTCATTGCAGGTCATGAGTAAAATCTGTGTCAATTCAAGGCTGCCAAAGAGATTTTCTGTGGATGAAAAACCCCATGCAGCCTATTTTGCATTTATTGTGCAGAAAAGAGTGAACTTATCTCTTTTGATTGTGCTGGATAAGAAGTGCAGAACAGGTATGGAAGCCCAAAGCAGACATGCATCCATACATGTTATTCACACAGTTCACATGTGAGTTGATTCCACTTAGGTTGGATAATCATAACTCATATCCCTGGAGTTGCAAAAGCACAAAACAAACAGACTTAGGCTGTTTTTTCAAAACCGTCTACAGTACTGATTTGGCCAAAACCATACACTGTATAAAATATGGACGTAGTATCTGTGACGTCACCCATCTGTTTCTGAAGTGCTGTTTTGAGGCCAGTTGGCGGCGGCGGCAGCCATATTGCTGCTGTCGAGCGATTGTGAGGTAAAGAGGCGGGCTTTAACAGCTACTGTGTTCCCGCCTGTCAGTCAAGTCAGCTGTGCCTCTCATTGGAAGACTCGTAATCTTAATATCTTCGGAATTACCACGTTAGAAAAAAATTCACCCCCAGTACAATGTGTGCCGATCCAGAAATTAGCTATCCAGACTACACTTGTTTTTTGTACCAGGCTGTAAACATGTTTATTTCTGCTGTAAAGATCGGCCTTTTTTGAATTGGTGTGTATGTGGTTTCCGGTGCTTCCAGAGCCAGCCTCAAGTAGATCCTCGATAAACTGCAGTTTTTAGCACATCCGCATTGGACTCATATTTTTAGACCGGAGGTTGCCGCTTGGCCAAAACAAGTATGTAATATGTGAACAATAGCAAAATCTGCGGTATGCACAACCCCCCCCCCCCCCATGTCGTACTGATTTGAGAAAATTTGTCATAATGCAGTGAACCAGTCTCCTTCGCGTACTGTTTCCCACAATGCAAAGCGCTAACGTGTTCTGCTTCTTCTTTTTGTTCTGTATATGACGGGGGCAACAAGTGGTTACCTCCGGCCGCAAGAATTTAAGCCAATGCAGAAGTGTTAAAAACTGCAGTCCCTCAAGTGTCCACTTGAGGCTGGCTACAGAAGTACCAGAAACCACATACACACAAAGCTGATCTTTACAGCACATATAACCATGTTTACAAATGAGTGTAGTCTGGCTAGCTCATTTTTCAATTTGCACACACTGTTGGGGGGTGAATTTTTTCATAATGCAGCAATTTCTAAGATATTAAAATTCCTAGTTTTCCATTATGAGAGGCACAGCTGACTTGATTGACAGGCAGGAACACTGTAGCTGTTTGCAAGGAGGCTCAAAGACCGTCTCTTCTTCTCTCACTGGTTCAACAGAAGTTAGGTTGTGTCAGCATTTCCAATATGGCTGCCGCTGACAGTTTGCTTTAAAACAGCACTTCAGAAAGAGATGGGTGACGTCACGGATACTACGTTCATTATTTATACAGTCCATGGGGGCACTCAGCTTTTAAATGCTGTGAAAATTATTAAATTCCATATAAACCACTTCTTAACTTTTTAAATCATAAGTGGATGCTAAAGAAGCAGTTTCTCTATCAGCTTGGCCGTTGTTTACTTCTGTTTTCTGAAACCGGAAATCCAGCGACTCCTGACCCAGCATACTGCAGAACAGATCCAACAGAACAGTCATACCACATACTACCTTCAAACGCAGTATGCAGCACGTACTGCTAACTTAATGTGGGCAATGGCAGCATGACAAATCAAGGGTTGGCCTATCACAGTGACTGGTTTATTATCTTTTTTTCTAGAAGGCCAGGAAATGATCTCATTCTCAGGAGAAAACAAGCTCTGTTATCTCGAGATAATGAGATATAATTAAAGCTTTCATAGTCAAAAAAGCAGCGCTCATCATGAGATAACAAGAATGATGAGTGTGTTTACATGGACTTGAGTAGCCTAGATTTGTGCATTCAAACGTCAAACCCCTGATTTCAGGTTTCAGAAACCTGATTATACTACCTGGAGAACTCCAAAAAGAAAACAGGATACCGTGGCATGTATACGCCTTACTCTGGTTTCTGACATCTGCTCACTTCCTGTGTGAGCACGGCTTCAGCCAAGTGACATAACAGTGAAACAAACATGGTGCGTTTTACTTCGTCTTCATCGCACTTACACCTTCCCACTTGTCGCGCCCTTGCTGAGCCTGCACTGGCTTCTCAGATTTGAAAACTGCTGTGGTTTGTGTCGTAAAAAAATAACCAACACAGCTCAAATAAGATGAAGTGATCAGAAAATAATACAAGTGTTGATAATGTATGCAGGGATGTGAATAAACGCCATATCCCTAATATGAACAAACCAGGATAAGGCTCTTACCAGGGATACTGAAGTCCATGTTAATGCACTCAATGAGACCAGATCTTGGACATTCATTATCACGGGAAGCAGGGAAAATAAATTGTATGGATGCATGTCCATTCAGGGCTTCGTAGCTCTGGTATTTCTGGCATTACTTCTATGTTCTAGAAAGTTTAGAGCCCCATATTTGCAGACATACCCTTGTTCAAAGGGCACTTAGCTGTTGTGCATGACTCCTCCCTTGATGACATCACACATATCTGCTAAGATACATAGCACTCTGATGACCATGTGTCCAGAGAGGGAACAGAAAGAGACACTTCCTTTTTATTGGTGTTAACCAGGGCAGTAAAGCAATATCTGTTATGAGATTTTCAAACTTCTGGCTTTTGGAGGACATAGGTCTCTGTATGTAACATGACAGATAGGCAGAGGCAGCCTCTATTAAGACGTTAGCCAGGGGTCTTCTCATGAATTTGCACAAATCCCCTCAGAGTTTTGTGTGTGGATGTGTGCACGCTGATGGATGCACTTGGAGAGGACACATCAGCTGCTCTTGACAATTGGCTCATATGGCTGTCAGACGCAGGGGGGGGAGGGGGGTCTTCTTGTTACGAGCCAGACATGCTCACTCTGAGGCCATTCTCACGCTAAATTCAGTGAGTGGGAAGTTGCAACTTTTACACCGGGTCTGCCTTTTCTCTAAATTTACAGTAGTTGTAGTAGCATGCAAAGTGATAGACAGTTGGCTTCATTAGTGCTTACATAATGCTGCAAAGCACCTGAGTGTGTTGTGTGTGTCACCAACAATTTAGATGACACCTGCTCAGACTACAACACACTCCGCTTTGCAAGTCAAAATAAACTATAGCTTCCTTTTGTAAGGAGAATTAGCACACTTTGCATTAGGGATGTCCAGATCTGATTTTTTAATATTGAATATTTGCCGATACAGAGTCCGGATCCGATACTTGTGTTTGCCTGGATAACAGTTGCACAATAGATAAGAGAGTTGGGCTGCAGTTTTTTTTTCCTTTGACAAAAATAACTAAATAACTAAATATGTCTTATGTTTATTCCATTTAACTTAATCCTATTAGCACTATTGTAAAACACATAATCTGTTTCACAACCTCTGCTAAATGAGGCCCATGAAACTGGCGTGCATGCATTACAGCTTGCTTAAATCCAAGGCTGCCTTGAACGCAACTCTCACGAGACTGCGTGATTCACAACGGCAGCAATTGCGTTTTATTTTTTCCCATTTCCGTTTTTTCCATTTTAATTTTTGAGAATTCAGTTTTTTTACGTTTCCAGTCACCAGTATGTTGGCAGAATTTGCAAAAAGAATCATGTCACCTGACACAGAAGTCATTTGGGAACTGTTCAGCTCTGTAGTTTGGAGTAAGAGATGAGTTTTGTAGTTTTTTTGCAGACTTAGCTGGTGATTCTGGTGGCCGCTTTGACATGTTGTTTATTTCAGGGCGGGGGGAGAGTTTGTGAGGAGATGCACGGGTGGTGCCACAAATGAACGGTGCTTCTCCTCATGATGACAGCATTTCAGTCACATTATGTCAATATTTGAGATATTCCGTGTTTAACAGTAGATTCTGTTTTAATTGGCCAATTCCGCGATTCTGTCCGTGTTTTTGTGAAGGCAGAAAACATAGGGCCTTACAATTGGCTGTGAGACGGAGAATGTAAATGTTGGGATTGAACAGCGAGATCGAAACACGCCTGGTTGCATGCCACTAGCTACAGATTGGCATGCCGGTATAGAGAACGGCAGCTGCATCGAGGATGCTAATGCTAATGTAACAGACAGGTAACAACAGCCCTTCCTGTGTTTGGTTGTTTTTTTGAACCATATGTTCCTGGAGAGTTACCTTACGGTGCATAGTAGGACTGTCAACGAATATTCTAAATTTGAATATATATATTCTAATATTTAAAAAAAACTGAGATTCGATTGTGAAAATGAATATTCGACTGTGGAAAAAAACACATCAGCGGCTGCTTTGCGAGTGGGCGCACTGCATGACTGGTCAGGGACAGGTCACAGGAGTCACACATGCACAGTGTGAAGCAGACGGCAGGGAGAAATCCTTCCGTCCCCGGATCCTCAGTGCGCTCTGAAAGCGTCTTTTCCTCCACTGGGAATATAGTGAATAATTGAGAGTGGACTAAAAGAGCCCAACAATCAGTGACACTGGGATAAAATGCAGCTTTTCCTCTTTTTTTTTTATACAAGTGCCAAGAATGTAAGTGCACTACTTTTTCGTTTTTAACTTCA
Source organism: Notolabrus celidotus (assembly GCF_009762535.1). Classification (NCBI taxonomy): domain Eukaryota; kingdom Metazoa; phylum Chordata; class Actinopteri; order Labriformes; family Labridae; genus Notolabrus; species Notolabrus celidotus. The sequence continues at coordinate 6,674,966 of NC_048280.1, forward strand.
ATTAATGTTAATAATATTTGCTTCAATCACTGAATGAAGCCTGCCTATATTAGGGACAAGAGTCAGGACCTTTAATTGCTCGCACAAGTCTTGTTCAGCACTCACTCAGCGCATTGCACACAGAGAGGGGGGCGAGCGAGTGAGCGAGAGGTCTGCGGTCTTAAAAGTGTTACGGTATAGACCATTAGGTCATTTACTTGTTTTGTAATGTGTAGGTATGTTTAGGCATGTTACATCTGAAATAAAAATACATATACAAGTAGTTAGGTCTCCTTGTATTAGTTTGTCCACCTGTTATTGACATAATGCGCAAATATAGTTATAATTTTAGAGAGAATATTCGACTGCATTTTGGAGCAATTTTGACAGCTCTAGTGCGTATATGTTTTTTCTGTAATGTGTCTGGCCGTACACGTGTGAGTTCTACAATAAGATTTAAATCATGGCTTGAGTTCTTCATCAATGTCCCTTTTGATTCTTTTCTCAATATATAGTCAAGTGAACTCAGAACCCTCTACACTCAGCTGCATATTGTGTTCAGTAGCGGACGTAAATTATCAGATGAGATGAACGGCTCAAATGCTGATCACCGATCAATTACATAACGTCCAGATCCGCTCCGCTCTGATAGTTGAGATCGGGGTCGGGATATCTCTACTTTGCATGCATGCAGTATGCCCACTACTGGGACACAGTTTGTCATAACACTGAACTTTCACCCTCTCTCTTGCTCACACAATCGTTCCAGTCCACTCACTGTGCAAAGGATTGAGGGTCACAGCCGAGGGCAACTCAATATGCTTTACATTAAAGGTGACATATCATGCAAAATTGACTTTTTAATGGTTCTTTACCTGAAATATGTGTCCCTGGCATGTCTACAAACCCCCCGAGAATGAAAAAAATCCATTCTGCCCCTGTTTTGATTTCTCCACCTTTCTGTAAATGTGTGCTGAAACGAGCCGTTTCAGACTTCCGTGTTTTTGTTACGTAACAACAATATCCGGTCTGTCACGGAGTCAGAGCTCGGAGCTTGTTCAGCCCATAGACTGTATAAAATAATACTGAATCCCTCCCCCGTTTTTCATTACCTGCACACGTGTGCTAACAAGGAGCTTAGGAGGGAGGCATGCTAGTTGTAGGCTGTCTTAATAAACACAAAGGTCGGTTTTACTCCCCACGTCTGCAGATTTGAAGATCTAGTGGATGATTTTTATTTATCATGGATAAGTGCTAGCGCTAGTTAGCATAGCCACATAGCTACATGTTCGTAGCTGTAGCTGTGTACCAAGACAAACGTCTACATACTGATAAATAAAACAACAAGAAACACTAAATCTGTGACCAATCGTTCAGAAAGGTCCTGCTGCAGGCCCCTCTCCATCAGGATCAGATTCTGGATCAGATTCAGAGGGTTGAAGTAACGCGATCTCTGAGCAGCCGTGTATATTCAGCCAACATGTAAACATTAGATCAACGTGCTGGACAGCCGAGGCACATCCACTTCCGGAGGGGGCGTGATCAGAGGGAAAACAGAGTGTTCTGAGGAGGACTGAAGAAGAGGGCTTTTCAGGCAGACCAAAATCTGATTTCAAAGTGTTTTTTTGAGCATAAACTTTAAAGACATGTTTTGGGGACTTCTTAGACCAATATATATTGATGAAAAAAGCGTGATATGTCACCTTTAAAACATCACAAGCATTGGAAACATTCAGACAGGCATTAAAGAACATAATTAAAATGACAAATATAATAAAACAGAAAAGAAAAGGAAAATTTGAAATATATTAAAAATTACATTCAAATTTTAATTTAAAGTGGGTTAAAATGAGCTAAGGCAAACACGAAATGTGTGATAAAGTATCAAGCATTGGTATTTGAATCCAGCCACAGTCTTTCACATCAAACACTTTGGAGTGCATGACCAGGAGGAATGATATAAGGTGAGAAAGTAGTGGTTAAGTTTGGATAAAATTGAGAGAATTAAGCTAGATTTTTAAAGACTTGTTCCTACACTACCAGCATACTTGACATTGGCTGGGAGAGGTTTGAGCCCTTGGCAGGTGGATTGGCTCTGTAAAGGGTTTGGATTATCCTGGAGTAGGTTATGTTTAAATCCAGAGACGTGAGGCATTCTCTCTCCAAAACTGGCACCAATGGTTATAATTGTTGATTTAACCTCTACTTCAACCTCTTGTAATGTGCACGGGTCTTAATGCAATCTCTTCCAGTCCCAGTCGGATTCTAACGTGCTTAGTTGACGAACAACCAGAAGGCATACAGGCAGGCTTTTTGGCCTTAGACAGTTTTAATTAGTCCTGAAAAAAGGCCTCTGTCAGCCTCCGTTGTATACCGTGACCTAGTAACTGATGTCTTGCTGCAGTTGGTGACTCTTCCTCCTCCTCTTCCTGCATGGGGTTATGTGGATGTCAAAGATAACAAGTTTACCTGCTCTGCTGTAAAAGAACCATGACAGGGCCACTACCTGGACCATGTATCTTTTTTAGCTTTTCTACATACCGTAATGAGGCTGTGGCATAACAGGCTGTGTGCTAGCTCTTCTGTAAGTCAGCCATTATGAAACCTCTCTGAAGCTGAAATCCCTCCTGTGAAGAAAGTCTTTTCAGGGTTTGTTTTGGATCTAGGGCAACCTGTTGACAGCCGGCTGAAAAACTCCTCCCTGCTGACTAATCATATCAGCACCCCTCACAACTCTCAGCTGAAGGGATGAATTCTCCTCTGCTTCCATGTGACGGAGGGCTGACTTGTGAAAAATATATTACAGAATTGTCGGTTTAGCTGCTGCTACAGAGCAGTTTGGTGGTTTATGCCACGGTAGCAGAGCGCATCAAATATTAAAGCGCTGCTGTCAGGCTTAATGTTCTGCAGTGATCTGGTTTAGCATGTCTAATATAGGAATGCTGTCTCTGATGACAAGGAGAATTATGCCCTCCCTACCCCCCACCTCTCCTCTACCAGTAGATGTGTTAACACATAGTGCTTTAATGGTGATTTCAAAAGACAGCAAAACTCTGCACTGCTGCAAGTTCATGGTTTAATGAAGCCACTAAGAGAGAAAACCAGTACAGATATTCAGTTAAAGGATTCATCTAGAGCAGCAGTAGCACTTTATTTCATTATCCAATCATGAGGACTGCATGCATATGCCCATGTTCACAGTGGGTGCATTCTGTGTCCAGTCTGTCTCCGATATGCTCTCTTGTCCGGTTGCAGAACGCAGCATGGAGAAGTACTGCTGGACAGCTGGAGTCACGTGACCAAGGTTTTCCTGTAGCAATTACTGAATCAACGGTTATCCTCCTTTTCTCCTCATCTATGTTGTCTTTCTGGTCCTCTGAAAACCTCTGACCTGTTGACTCCAGGCCTGGCTCCGCTCATCATGACAGTTTGTTATTGTAGTTAAGTGAACTACGATCTGGTGATAACACAGTGTTTTATTCTGAAAGTTAACCGGATGTTTTCATTTTGTTTTGGTGCCTGACTTCCTGTCCCGCTCCATCTGCTCTGTTGAGATTGATGCTTCGGGCTCCGGCATCCGGCAAAAATAGTCTCTGATCCGGAGGGTTCCCACCTGCCGGATAAGAGACAGAGCCAGAACACAATGGAGCGGATCCAGTGGAAGTTAACACATTGACTAGAATAGAAACCTATCAGATCTGGTGCTGTGACTGATCGGAGGCGGACCGGACACAGATCTGGTGGATGTCCCATGTGAGTCTTCTTCTGGTGGGCATCATGGCAGTTTTTTTTCTAACCCAGCCAGACTCAACCATTCATCTGTTTGACTCTGTGTAAATAATGTGTTTTTAAGAACACTAGCAAATGTCTTACAAGTTCAACATTAAGCATGGCCTGAAATCCATGGAAAGTTCCTCTGAGGCAGCCAAATATTACATGAAGATCACATCTGTGAATGGATGTAGCATAAATGCAGAGCTGGTAGAAGAATTGTTGGGTCTGAACTGCTCTTTTTCCCATCTGTACTGTAGTATATAGCATCATCCTCTCGTGTTTCAGCAGGCTTTGGCTATGCATGAAAACTTGACACCCTTTAACATCCACCTGCCTGTGTTTGTTACACATCGCTCCAGCCTTCATACAACTTTATATCCATTTTCCAAATCATAAATGGCAAATCGCTCTACGCTACAAGATGGCTCCTGTTGTCTGTGACTGTCTACAACTGGTAGTCTTCATCATCATCAACTGGAGCTACAGCTAGTGGCTACAGTGGCGGGTATGTGGGCTACAGCTCAGACACAACATGTCCCCATTTCAGACTTCATTACTAAAATATTCATAACTGACGTCAACTAGCGAGAGCGACAACATATCATGGTGTAGTCGACTAAACGCACACATTCCTAGTAACAACCCCTCTGTATGTGGGGCGCTTAGACCGCTAACAGCAGCGCCCCTGAATCAGTTCTTTAGCAAAACAGACAAAACAGGTGTAGCACACTTGTATGGCAATAGGACTGTGTCTTCATGTCCGTCCCCAGTTTAGTTTATAAATCATGTGGTGGTCCATGTCCATGAAGTCCTGATCAGAACCTCTTTCATCTGTCTTCGCTACAAACTGTGAATTTGCATCACTGACGATGATTGGAGTCACAGAGAAAAATGTTAAACCGATCTGGTCTCGGCCCAGCAGCTGGTGCAGACCTGAGTCATGGCCTTGGTTGCCTGAGAGCTCTTGGAGGGGAGGAAGTCACGGCCCAACAGATGTCTCATCAACAAATGCCTCCCTGGTGAGTGTGCCACTGCTGCTGTTAACTCGCCACCTCAGACGACTGAAAATCGACTTTGTCTGGCCTCAGATCTTTGGAGAGCTCCAGGACCCTGTTGTCACATATTGTAGCCACAGGTAAGCCTTTATTCACCTGGCAGGTTAGATCTTTCCACACCACCTGTAGTTGCGACATGAATTATGATATTTATTGTCAGCATTGGAATGGAATATCTGTCTACCTTTCCATACCAAAATTTGCACTGGTGAATAATTGTTGAAGAAGCACACAGTGGAATTTCTTTATATGGCAAAACATCTACCTGGACTGGGGAGTGACCTAATAAACATTTTGTAAACAGGGCAAAGGTCTTCTGGTGCCTTCAAATGGGGTCATGTTTACCGTGTTCATGAGAAATTGCTATATGAACTAGGGGTGTCCCGATCCAATATTGGTATCAGATATTGGTCTGATATCAGCAAGAAAACCAGTATTGGGTTATATCAGCCTGCATCTAAAATCTCAGATATAAGCAGTCCATTCCAGACTCCGCTCCAGCACTTCTATCCAGCAGTGCCCGAATCCAGCATACAGAGCCCACTTCATCACAACAACAGTGTGTGCTATGAGTAGGAGTGATGTTGGCCGTGTGGCAGTATTTTTCGTTTCAGTCCAAAAAAGACGTTCAGTGCCTCTGTCGCTGCGAGGTGCATTTAGGGACCGTTGTAAAAGTGCAATACAGCGCTTTCATGGCATTTTTCCTTGAAACAAGAGAATCAAAATATCTTCATAGTGGTCACATCAAGAATGTTTTCTTTTTACTTTTTAGCAGTGAGAGGCTGTGTGTTTTATTTATTGTTCTCTGTTTGAGTAATATCACGTGATCAAGCCCTTTCTAACATTCCATACTACAAAATAAGTAGGGATGGGTACCTTTCACATTTGAACCGATACTGTACCGATACCCAGTACCTGGGAATCAGTACCGGTACTCAACGGTACCAATTTTCTGTACTTTTGCTTGTGTTTATGTGGCAATAAATGTTAATCTGTTTAATAATAAAATCTCTCTTTTTTTTATTTAATGTATTTATTTCATTTAACATGAAATGAACAGAAACAGGTTTATATAGGTGATTAGATATATTAGCTGACACGTGCTCGTGGCGTCTAATTGCTCTTTCTGGAGTTTATCAAGGAACACACGTGAACGCCTGCAGACAGGAAAAAGTCTGTTCTCCGTCTCTTTATAATAACAGGACACACACAACTTGTTGGGCATTCACGCACACAGGAACGGTTATAAACAGGGCAGGTAGTCGGAGCGAGAGAGCCCGTCTCAACCATAGACTGTAGATAAAAACTAAACTTTAATCCACCTGCAGTTCTGCCTCGCGGAGAGTACGCGCGCCCGTCAGCTGCAGGCTCCGTTTGGCGTGCTCCCGCGCAGATGCAGAAAGCAGAGAGAAGAGCCGTCCGCCCGATCAGCCTCTGACTTTATTACAGGGTGAAAGTATAAAAAAATCGCCTCCTCTTCAACTCCCTCACAGTCACAAGGATTCGTCTTGGTACCGAAACATGGTACCGTTTGATTTTACGTGAATCGGTACTTTTATAGGTACCGACGGAATTCGGTCGGTACCTATAAAAGTACAGAATTCGGTACCCATCCCTAAAAATAAGTAATAAAAGTATGTATGATTCGTGCTGTTATCGGATCGGATCGGTATTGGCTAAAACTCAAGGCTACAGTATCGGTATCGTATCGGAAGTGAAAAAGTTGTATCGGGACACCCCTAATATGAACGCCCTCCTTTCATCGTATTCACAACATCGTAAGTCAAAATGTTCTGAAAGCATCTAGTTCACGAGTTGTGACGTGTTTGATGACGTCCACAGGAATGGTGGACCCTATGGACTCCAGTTTCGTGCAAATACGTGAAGTTGTGTAACTGAAAGGGTCGGTAGTCAGAGGAGAGAAATCAGCTAACGTAAGCAAGAGAAAAGATCGTACAATGTGATTTGGTTAACGTTAGCCACGTACGGGACCACACAATTTTACAACTTTATGAGTTCCATTTGAAGGCAGCATGTGTACTCACAAGAGCTTGTTTATCGGGGGTCAAAGGTGACTGTTACTGTGACCCTATGTACATCTGAGTCTCATTAACGTGATACCTTAGCAAAGCCATGACAGGATTGTATTGTGTTAGCAGAGGCAAACAACAGCACACAGTTATACATTTTATATATTTTCATACCTCTCATAGTCTTTCTGCAAGTTTGACATCTGGCTTAACTTGTTTGCCTCACACATTATCGATATGCTGAAACCTAAAATGCAGAACACAAAGATTGTTGAATACGTCATTCTTCCTTGTCCATTACATCTAATGTTCCTTCCCTCATTGTTTTCTTCCTAAAGCAAACTTCACCCTCTGTCATGAGAGAGGCATTTTGGCAAGTCAGCCTCACTGGGTGTGGGAGGTTAGCATGAGCAACTTGATTACAGCCTTTCATTAAACACCCGCCTCCAATCATCTGGCGAGGTTGCAGCTGTGACCATGAGTCTGACCCCCCGCTCCTCCCCTCCCTCCATTATGTCCGGCTACATCTGTCTCCAGCTCTCCTGTGAGATCTGCAAGCCTCTCTCTGCTCTGCCATGACTAGGCCAAGTTGAAGTGCTGGGGAATTACGAGCAGCCATCATCTCCACCCAGAGACATCACCACTGCTGATGGCTGACTCGCCTTATCTCTGCCCACCACCACCCCTCCTGGGTGTAGGGCTTAATTTAGCAAGGCAGAATGACGGAAAGGGCTCGGGCTGGGGGTATTTTTAGAATAACATGGCTCTCTTTAATAGGGATCTTTAAAAAATTGAAAGTGTCATGTCATAGGCGTACAATTTGAGTCCATCCCACTGACTCTCTCCTGCATGCAAGCTGCTGAGGAAAACTCCAGTATGCACTGCTAGCTTAGCAGAGTGGGGCATGTCAGCGTGGCTTAGTATGCATGATTGTGATAGACACATTTGCTGATGTGAGTGGGGGTGAGGTAATACACAGCACCACACAGGTCTATTTTGGGAGCTTCCTTTGCCTGCTCAAAGCAGTTTTGTGTGTGGCTGTTCTGGCATCATTATACCTACTTGGTGCCACTAAAGCATGTTTCTGAACCTGTCTTTCATTTCTTTTCAAGTGTCAATGTCGAGGATTTTTCACCAGTCTGTGCTCTCCAATGGAAGCTGAGCAGTGGTCAATGCATCGGTTGCAATATTTAATGCCTCATGACGGATACACTCGTCATTCCATAGCGTTACTAAAAGTTGTCCGGCTTGTGACGCTGATATTGCATAGATAAAAATCAGCCATGAATTTTTGGTTTTGGCTGCCACTGAACCTGATGTAATTGCTTGATATCTCTTCATCTGTTGGGCTACCAGAGTGTGTGCCAAACCTACCCCATCCCCCTCCCCAGTCCCAAGAGAAACTAGGCCTCTGCCCAAGCTCTGTGCAGCCTTAATGCTGTGACTGGACAGCCTCCATTGGGTCAAGTAGAGATTTGCCTCTGATGAATCTGGGGGAGATTGCATCGTTCTTTCCCAGGCCAGCAACAGTGATGTAGACTAACTGTGACTTTATTTATTTATTTATTTTTAGTTAAGTCTGTGGCTCAGGCTGGCAGGAAACATTTAGTGTAGGATTCCCCGCCAGTGGTTCACACTTCGAGTCAACATCAAGAGAAAAAAATAGGCAGGTTACTCTACTCCTGGCTGACTAGGAGTAACTTATCTTCTTGTAGTTACTACCTTTGGCAATGTTCACTCAACATCACAGTGGTCAGGTATGTAACGAGGTAGCCAACAAAGCACACTACTGTACACACAACAAGATTCTCTTCTACAGCATTCACAGTCCTAACTCTCAAATAGGAAACTCTGATTAAATCTCACACAGCCAAAGTGACTTTAGAGGAAACACATGGAGTACTGGGGCTAAGCATTGTCAGCTGCTTAGGTTTCATTGCAGAAGCCATTTCTGTTCATTTCTGTGGTGTGTTTCACCCAAGCAGCAACCTCCGGCCGCTAGAATAGAAGCCAATGCGGAAGTGTTAAAGCCTGCAGTTCCTTGAGTGTCCAATTGAGGCTGGCTCTGGAAGTACAGAAAACCACATACACACCCATTCAAAGAAGACGATCTTAAAAGCAATAAACATGTTTACAGCCTAGTACAAAAAACGATTGTAGTCTGGATAGCTCATTTCTTGATTGGCACACACTGTGAGGGGGGTGAGTCTTCCATTATGAGAGGCACAGCTGACTTGACTGACAGGCGGGAACACTGTAGCTGTTGGCGAGGAGACTCAAAGCCCGCCTCTTTACCTCACACTAGCTGGACAGAAGTTAGTTGAGTTCTGCATTTCCAATATGGCTCCCACCTAAGATTGGCTTCAAAACAGATGGGTGACATCACGGATACTACGTCATTTTATCATACCGTCTATGGTTTTACCAAACACATTAACTTTTGTTGTTGCCGCAAATCAAAAAGTGGACTTCTATTTCTGACGTCCATCTAACAAAGGCATGTCCAAAGTACGGCCCGGGGGCCAATCGCAGCCCAAGGTCCATTTATTTATGGCCCCAAGCTTCCATCTTAAATTGTGTTATTTATAGCACATAAATTAATCCCATTCTGAATCATCTGTACATTTGCAGATTCTTTCAAGCGCACAAACAAAACTAAAGTCAATCCAGAAACATCTCAAAAAGCTTCATATGGACTACCTGTCTCAAGCCAAAGCTTTGGGAATTCTGCAAGATGGCAATAAAGAAGAAACACAAGAACTCTTAAAGTTGACAGGTTTTCAAATGTATGTTTTTATCATGATGTGAAAATGTTCTTAATGAACACTAAAAGTTCAGAAGACACAAAAGAGGACACAAGACAAGATCAAAATTATGAAATTGTACAGAAAAGGCCAAATTTGGTGCATAAAAAATGTTCAGAACGCAGGAAAATAATTATTTAGTTCTAAAAATGTTGTCTTCTGGTCAGAAAAGTCTTAAAAATAACGAAAAAGAAGTGTGATGAAATCCAGATCCTGATCCTGCCATAGGAAAATAATGATACAATATTTTTCCCACATCGTCCGACCTGAATGAAAAACCTTTTCCTCCAGAAGAAGATAAAGTTTTCTAATGTTTACATGGCTTGTGGAGAACTGAGGACTTCCTAGTTACTGATTTATTGAGAAAAAAATGTAAAATAATTGTTATTAAATAGATATGTTTCATATGTAACTTTTATGATTACTAAGTCCCAGTAGGAGCCACTGGCACTGAGGTATTCTGACGACGTCAAATGTGGCCCTCTTTGAAAAAAGTTTGGACACCACTGATCTAACATATTGAACATATTGAGGTCCAGGTAGTGGTTCATAGCTGACTTGTGTTACAACATCCTTTCAAATTTACACTATTCATTGCTTTTTTAGTTGCCAATCAAAGGAAAACCTTTGACAATATCATGACTTCACCCCCTGTTTTAATACTACTTCCAACCCGATACAAAGCAATTGGTTAATACAACAGCATTTTAGCTTCCCATCATTGTGATGTCTGTGAAAAATGTGAACACGGTAAATTATCTCCCCAAATAAACTAGAAGCCGTCCACTCATTCAGCAGACAGGATGTGAATAGTGTGTCATACTGCATGAGGGAATCTAAGAGTTTCTCATGGAAGGAGGCAAAGAGAGCCAAAGCACGTTCCTCTGCCACCCTTTTCTTGCTTAATAGTCCATGCAAGGTGAGCTTTGTATGCCTTTGTTAACACAGAGAGCCCGGGGTTAAACTGAACAATCGTCCAATTAAACTGTGACTTGGAGGAAACTCTGCCAGTCAACAACACAACCTCCTACCTCCCTCTCTTATTCTTGGTCTACTTTCTTCTCTGACACACACACGCACACACACACACACACACACACACACACACACACACACACACACACACGCACAAGCTCTCTCATACAGAAACATAACTGAGCCAGATGTGCAGCACTGAAAAAAGGCCAAGAACCACAGAATAATTGCAAGGGTGATATTGTCCCAGAGGGCCAATGAGTAAATGGTTAAATGATCAGACCATGAGGGTATCAAAGAAGCTGACACATTGCACACAAACTTTCCTCGCTTTTTATAGAGAGCAGTCTTTTTGACCTGTGATGAGCTTTTGTTTCATGGTGTGATACAGGGGCCGAGGCAGAGAGGAAATCCTATTGTGCAATATTAACCAATTCATCGTGAAGGAGCAGGAAGCAGGCAGATGTTACAATCCTTTGGATGTCAAGGTTCAGGAAACAGTTGAGCGTCACAGGTTGGAATTTATTGCTGATAAACTTTGTGATAACTACAGCACACAGGATAATGAAGAAGTCATTCATTGATGGGGTTTTAAACTGTTGATTGCATTAAATTGTGGAATGTTTCTTGTAAATCAAGAGGTTTCACTTGTACAGTAGTATTAGAAAATACAGCATTTGAGAAAACTTAGAGCCACTGGAAACACAAATTCTTATACGTTATAGTAACCACCTACAAGTGAGAGAAATTAGTTTAAATCCAAATCCAAAATGCTGTCATTACGTTTTTGTAAACTCTTGTGCGGTTGAGTTTGGGTATTCATTGCAAAAAATTATTAAAGGAATTCCATCAAAGGAAAACTTGAAACTATCTTCCTGTTTACATTCAGTATACAGAGCAGTCACCTTTATATGAACATGTCCACACCTCTGTACAAATTTGCACAAAGGTGCCAGATTTGGTTTGCTGGCGGATGAAGTCACATTCCTTCCTGTCTGCTGTGTGTGTCTCTGCTCTGCCCTCAATCACAGCCTGGTAATGGTACAATCGACATAAAATATACATTATACCAACAACATAATCCCTCCAAATAAATCAATTAAAACAAGTAAAATACCATAGAATAATACATGAATAATATTTCTCAATGAATTCGCTTCGTAACGTCTGAGAGACTCATTTAAAGGTGACCAAATTTCTTGAAAATCTCCCCCCTTTCCCCTGACAATATAAGTGAGTTGTTCCAATACAGTGCATGATTCCATCTCCTTCACCCACATATGCATTGAGGGCACGTCCACTTTCCTCCAATATAAAGATATCAACCTCCTGGCCTGCAGGAGTCCAAAGTCGATGAGTTTTAGTTGTCTTGAGGTAAAAGTACAGTTTGCTTGAAAAGGCACACTCACTCCAGCGATCTTAGATAAAGTTTGTTCAACTGACTTCCAGTAATTCTGTAGTTTTGGACAGTCCCAGACACAGTGAAACAGAGTACCCTGTCCTCTCTCTCAATCACAGCCTTAACAATAATAATAATAATAATAATAATAATAATAATAATAATAATAATAATAATACTTTTTATTTATATATACATAGCACTTTTCGAAACAGGCTTACAAAGTGCTTTACAAATAGGAAAGAAACTAAAAGGCAATAAAAGAGAAATGTGAGGAAGACAATGAAAAAGAATAAAAAACAATAACCTGCAAAAATAAATGACAGAAGGATAAATAAGACAAGAGGTTGAGATAAAACAATGATTGGAATACTAAAAACAACAAAATATAAAAGATGAAAATTAAAAGATCAGAAATATAAAATATTAAAATATGAAAGAATAAAGAGAGTAAAAACTTACCAGTGTTACTGCCTGATAAATAATAAAAAACCTGAAATATGTTATATCCCCAACTCTCCTCATTCACAGGTTGGCAAATACTGATGTGTCTAAGATCTTTTTAAAACCTGAGTATGATGGAAAGTAATGTTTTCTGTTACACACCATTCAGTGATCAGTTGAAATTAGTTGGTAAAGAGCAGGTTTGGCTTTTGCTTCTGATTCTGGCTTTGACCAAACAAACAGTTTAGAGCTGCTCTGGGTTGATTGTCAGATGCACCGCTTATGTGTGCAGTAAAATGTCACTCCCACATCTTGAGAGTATGGAGAAATTATTACTGTAGTTTTTTTTTTTTTAAAACAGACTTTTTAAATTTTATGATCTTTTTATATTTCCTCAGATTCATGCACAGGTATTCATGACTGGATGCATATATGCAGTTTTATCATTTTAAGCCAAATTATAAGGGCTCATGAGAAGCTCAGGTTCCCTACACGAGGCTGTTATAAGTCATAAGACATCTGGTTGAGGGCCAGTAGACAACAACGTGACTCTCCCCAACATCCATCTATTCCAGGAGCTTTTGTCTATCAGAGCCTCTCAGTCTTTCTTCTTTTCTTCTGCCCTCGCTTTCTGCTTTGTTGAGCCCTGCGTTATAAATAAAGAGTCCCTGTTATTTATTCATGGCTCTTCCTTTTTTTACTGACAAATATTTGCAATATAAAGATTTTCCTGATTAATTATTGATGCGCAGCACACCCACGGGACTACAGGGTGTAGTGGACTGCAGGGGTCATGACGTCTGATCTGTGGTGAGATCACACCGCTCTTGAAGTTGAGGAAAGTGTTTCCCACACTGTGCTTGGGCAGGCCGCCCAGGTTTATTAACAGCTACCAAAGTACATTACCTCATGGGGGAGAGCCAGGTGAGCGGATTAAAGTAGTTTGTAAGTAACAATGAATTAAGGTAAAAGGCTTAGTGAATCAGGAAGTAAGAAAAACTTAACCTACATTTGAATTCTGTGGGAACACTGAAGGATGTACTAGTGACTGTTTTCCAATCCTTGCTCCCAAAGAGACCGGGTGTGAGAGGTTGCAGAAGTTCATACATCCCCGATGAACAATAGGGAGGAATAAACAGCAGAGTGATCTGGCACAGTGAAATTTTTATGCCAATTTTTAGTGGGGAGTAGGCTATGCATTTTCTGTTTGTGTTGCACAGGCATTTTCTTGATCATTTATTAGCAGACACTTGAAGCTAGTTTGTATAGCAGTTTGAACACACTGGGTTACAAGAGCTCAAAGTTATCTAACAGAAATGTCAAAAATGTTACAACTGTCTCCGGTCTCCCCTACCATTGCATTTATGGCTCTGACTGTGTACTAACCTCACTAAAATCAAGGATCTCATTGAACATATCAGACAATGAGGGTGCATGCACCTCATCTGGTTCAGAAGAGTCCTTTTTTCTGCGCTCTGTTCTCCTTCTCCTGCGCTGTGCGCTTCTCCGTCTCCAAGCGGGTTCTGCGGATCCATCGCGGCCTGGATCATTTCTCGTGTGGACTGCTTTATTCTCACATCCAAATAATCAATCAATCAATCAATCTTTATTTGTATAGCGCCAAATCACAACAAACGTTATCTCAAGACGCTTTTACAAACATAGGAGGTCTTGACCACTCTATGTCAAATTATGAACAGAGACCCAACTTCAAGACAGGGTAAGACTCAGTCTGACCCCACCTTAATCCATCATGAGCGTTGCACATCGCAGTATTTAGCTAGTTACAGTGGAGAGGAAAAACTTCCTTTTAACAGGCAGAAACCTCAGGCAGAACCAGACTCATGTTAGACAGCCATCATGCCTCGACCGAGTTGGGTCTGGAAAGACAGATAGAGGGGAGTAAGAGAGAGAGGTGATAGTGATGAGACGAGTCGTAGAAGCTGTTGCCGCTGGAGTCCAGCACGTCCATATCAGCTGGAGTCCAGATAGTCCGCAGCAGGAGCACGTCTACGGCAGCTCAGAGGAATCTACGAGACAATGGAGCTCGGGGACTCCAGAAAGGTCTATGGTTAGTAACTTTAATGGGACAGGCAGAATGACCAATAAAGATCTCAGTGAAACGTGTGCTGACAGACTCTAAGAGTGTATTTACATTGTTTTCACACCATTGTCTGTCTCAACCTCTTTGCTTAGAAGATGCCTCAGTGCTGCAATTAAAGGAAGAACAGATGCAGACATGTTGGCCCTTATCCAGACAAGCGTGTACTGGCCGCGCTTTTTGCTTGCGTCATCACAACTTTCTGTTTCGTTTGTTGTTTCGGTGATGAGTCCTTCGGCCGAAAACCGAAAATGCACTTATGCAAAAAAAGCTGATCGGGACATCCCTACTATTTTTCAGCATTCCTCTCCGAGTAAGAAACCAAACTGCTCAACCTATAAAAGTGAATTCTAAGATATGCCATCATGTGCTTGTTATTGTACCATCAAATACAAAACAAGCTGCCATGAGAAGGACCATTTTTAATGACTCTGATAACATCATGCAGACTCATTGATTACTTGAAGGCATCGCCTGTAGTCAAGTCTGGTGCCATCACTTAGTTCCACAAACAGCTGTTAAACAAAACTCATCAATACTTCAGTGCCCGGGGTTTTATGGACCCAACGCTTTAACTACAGTTGACATATTGATTCTTTTTATGTAAATGGAGCAACTATCCACAGTTGTATACTCACTCTAAGTAAACAAAATATTTACTTTAGTGACTTGAAACCACATTACTATGATGTTGGTGTTACCTAAAGTTGTATGTGTAAAATCAATCCTCCACAGGGCAGATATTTAATTTTTCACTCCCTCTCTCTCTTGTGTGTGTGTGTGTGTGTGTGTGTGTGTGTGTGTGTGTGTGTGTGTGTGTGTGTGTGTGTGTGTGTGTGTGTGTGTGTGTGTGTGTGTGTGTGTGTGTGTGTGTGTGTGTGTGTGTGTGTGTGTGTGTGTTTTAAAAGAGGCTTGGATGAATCAGTACAGATCTAAAAGAGGAAGGGGGAGGCAAAGTTCTGAGCCTGAATTAATTCCCAAACTAATTGCGGGCAGACTTTACAGGGGATAAAACGCTGAAATCCTAAGTCCTAAAACCCATGGGCTCTCTCCCACTCTGTGTAAACCCCAGCGATGATGTACATAATTTATACTGTCAGTGTATATTTGAAAAAGAAGAAGAGGAAGAGGCAAAACACAAGGGAAATGACTCAGTGGCCTAGATGCATGTTTCCTTTTTGGGGTTTCCTCTACTTGATCCCCCCCCCCCAACTGTCTTTCTCTTTCATTTTGGCTGATCATTCTCTCTTACTTTTTAAAAGGGCAAAGGAGGGAAAAGAGGTTTTAGGTTAGCATGCCGAGGCTCATTCAACTGGATCGTATCCACTTAGGTGTAACGGCTGGATGGGTCAAAGTACCTTCCATACCTCTCAAGGCACACAAGAGCAAATAAGGACAATGTGGGAACTATGTCATATTAGCATTAGCAAAGTTTGTGGGACCACTTAAAGACTTCGACACACGCTCATATCCTTTGTTTTTGTCTCCGTCACTTCACTTTAAACTCAAAGCCACTGGGCTCCTCAAGGAAAATGACTCCCTGTAAATTACTTCTTGATGCAGGACATTTTTACTCTGGGTATTATGATGTTGACAGCTCTGGTAGCCCCAGCCATAAATGTGTAATCGTGAAACACAACATCCTCCTCTGTCCCATGAGACCCTGGCAAATAGCTGCATGACTTCAGAGCTTCCCCATCCAAGAACATAGGAGAGGGTGTCTCATACTCTCAGCGTAGGAGTCCATTCACTAAACCAGGAAGTTCATAGTAGACTTCACTGCTTCTGCATTGCCTGATGTGTGGTCTGAGTTTGGCAAACACTGATTTGGCAGATTGCAAAAGAAAGCCTTTGAAAAGATTTAGATTCCTCGTCAGGCAACATGTCTTAATCTAGTTCTCAGTCTCTCTTGCATCACATCTCAGAGCTGAGAGGGAACTAACTCCCTTCTTCTGTTCACATGTATAGTCGGGAGTATGTTGGGGCCCTGATTAGATAACGAGGTGGCAGAATTTGACCAGTCTCAAGGGGTGTTGAGCACTCTTGCAAAAAAGTGTCTAACCTGGGACTTCCATCAGTTCTGTGTCCAGTCTGTCTCAGATCCGCTGCGGTCCGGCTCCGTGCTCTCTCGTCTGTGCACACCCACCAATTGCCTTTTCAGAACGGAGCATGAAGCAGGACCGCTGGAGTCATGTGACTGAGGTTTTCCCGCGATAGTTACTGAATCAAGGATCCTCCTCCTCCTCTCCTCATCCATGTTGTCTTTCTGGTCCTCTGAAAACCTCTGACCTGTTGACTCCAGGCCTGGCTCCGCTCATCATGACAGTTTGTTGTTGTTGTAGTTAAGTGAAATACGATCTGGTGATAACACAGAGTGTTTTATTCTGAAAATTAACCGGATGTTTTCATTTTGTTTTGGTGAAACCTGACTTCCTGTCCCGCTCCATCTGCTCTGTTGAGATTGATGCGTTGTGCTCCGGCATCTGGCAAAAAATAGAAGTCTTTCATATCTGATCCAGAGGGCTCCGACCTGCCGGATCAGAGGCGCAGCTGGAACACAACGGAGCGGCTCCAGTGGAAGTTAACACATTGACTGGAATAGAAACTTGAAACTGACACAGATCCAGTGGAATTTGACCTTAAAACTTGTATATCTCCATAAAAGACATCCCCTACTGCCTGTTACTGGTATTAATATTGCCTGTTTTGTTTTTATTTTTATTTTTAAGAAATATATCTTTTTAATTTGGGGACAAAATCATCATTATTTAGTTTGCTGTAAGTCATAAATACATCCGATTATACCAAATAAGCCCATGTTATCACCTCACACAGGCCCTTGTATTGACACAAATCAATATTAAACCTTAGCAGACTCTTTGATATCAACATATATCTCAGCATTGTCTAAATGATCAATACAGCGTCCTGTGTCATGGTTCACATTCCCACTGCATGTTGATAACACCTGGCAGTAGTGTGTTCTGCGTGATCAGGGTCCATTTCTGCAACTCAAGGCGCTCACACACTCCAGATAATGGCATCTCCACCTGTCTGTTAATTTTAGCCTCTTTGATATTTCATTAAGGAAAAAAAAAAAAAAGGAAACTCATGAAGTGGCAGCTGCATTTCCTCCTCTCTGTCATCATTTCTCTTTTGCACTGCTCTCACTACAGAGCATGCAATAGGCCTCTACTAATCTTTCTGCTGCTCCTGATTGGAAAATCCTGTTGGGCTTTAGAGTAGCACTTCACTCCATGCTCAGCCCTCCCTTTTACACGAACAAACACACACACACACACACACACACACACACACACACACACACACACACACACACACACACAAACACACGCACACTTGAAGCGAAGTGTTCATGTACACTGCTGAATAAATGACTCTAGCGCTTCATGTAATGATTACATGCGTTGTTGGTGTCATGTGTGTGGCTTAGTACATGTGCAGGGCGCATGTGTGTCTGCACATTCTCAAACTCTCTGGTACTCTCATGTTTTTTGCATGGCCTTGTGGGAAAGCAGAATGAGGCTACAGCAGCAAGATGACTCACGAGCCAGTGAAGGCATTTGACCACAGGCACTTGTTACTGTGGTGTCGGGGACGAAGCTAGGACTCGCCCTGCATAATTCTCCTGTAAGGCACGTATGCAAAGAGTTCTTGAGTCTTTGAGGCGTCGGAATATTTGATGTCAGGGGCTTAAACCTCAGCCATGACACAGCGGGGGCAAATCATAGTTAATCTATATCGGCTGTCATGTGGCCTTGATGCCGAACAGCCACACACTGATCACTCTGAGTGCTTTACTGTCTTTCAACCGCCATTTATGACCCTGAATTTTTTGTTTACAAGCGACAACATGCAGGTTTTCATTCATTATGTGCACTCGTAAACTATGTATTCTCCTTTTTTTGTTTGTCTCTGTGTGTTTCCACAGCTATCATGTGTTCGGGTGTGCAACCTAAGAGTATTTTTGCAGCAACAATGAAAATCAATACAGCTGGGAATTGATAGTGTCATAAACAGGCCCTGGGTTATTGCCTAATCGATATGACCCATCTCGTCACCACAGTCCCCAGCTGAGATGTGGCCAATGGCAGCGAGTGTAACACACACATTAATGATAAAAAACCCAGCACTTATCGAATGTCCTGTCTTTGGCGTTCACATCAGTTTATCACAAACAACAGCTCTATGTGTTACCCAGGGCTGATAGAAATGACCTCAGTGGCTGATCCTAATTGACATTTACCCTTAATTGTTGTCTGGGCTCTCCTCTCTTTTTGTGAGTCACTGGGGTTATTTTTGGATGTTGGTAAGCAGTAGAGGAAATCATTCAGATGCAACCCTGTATTCTGCAACAACACAACCTTGGAGGAAATTTTGAATTCATGCCTCACATTTTCTCCTGTTTAACACTTTGTTAAAAATCCAATTTTTTGGGGCGCTGGTGGCCTAGTGGTCTAAGCACATACAGTCCTTGTTGCCTTTCCTGCGTGTGTTCCCCTGCTCTCTACTCCCCACATTTCCTGTCTCTCTTCAGCTGTCCTATCAAAAATAAAGGCAAAAAGGCCAAAAATATAACTTTAAAATAAATAAATAAATATCACATTTTTTACCCAATATAAGTCAACATACTCAGTTTGGTATTATGTAAATTGTGTCCATTTTGTTTTTGGCCCCCGATCCTCATCTGTTTTTTTTATATTGAATACGTGCCGATACCAAGTCCCGATCCTTGTGTTTGCTCAGATAATAGTTAAACAAGAAGTACGTTTTGTTTTTGTTTTTTTCCTCTCACAAAAATAAGTTATTAAAAAAATATCTAAAATATGCCTTATGTTTATTCCATTTAACTTAATCCAGCTAGCATTGTTGTAGAACTCATAATCATAGACTGTATAAAATATGGACATAGTATCCGTGACATCACCCATCTGTTCCTGAGCGCTGTTTTGAAGCAAATCGGCGGCAGCCATATTGGAAATGGGGAACTCAACCAGGCAGAGTGTGACGTAAAGGGGCGGAGTTTGAGCCTCCTAGCCAACAGCTATGTGTTCCCGACCAGGAGTCCAGTCAGTCATGTCCTTATTTGGGCAAAAACTTGTAATCTTTATATCTTCTGAACCGTCACGTTAGAAAAAAATTAACCCCCCTTACAGTGTGTGCCGATAGAGAGATTAGCTACGTAGGGCCAAGCCGTTTTTTTAACCAGGCTGTAAACATTCCCATTCATGTCTATGTGGTTTCTAGTGTTTCTGCAGCCAGCCTCAAGCGGATTCTTGATGAACTGCAGTTTATAACGCTTCCGCATGGGCTTCATCGTTTGAGACCAGAGGTTGCCGCTTGCTCATAATCTGTTTTACAAGCTCTGCTGTATGAGACCAAGCGGCATCCTCCAGTCTAAAAATATGAGTCCAATGCGGAAGTGTTAAAAACTGCAGTTTCTCGAGTGTCCGCTTGAGGCTGGCTCCCGAAGTACAGGAAACCACATACACACCAATTCAACAAAGCCAATCTTTACAGCAGAAATAAACATGTTTACAGCCTGGTTCAAAAGACGAGTGTAGTCTGGATAGCTCATTTCTCGATTGGCACACACTCTACCGGGGTTTCATTTCAAAGATATTGAGACTATGAGTTTTCCAATGAGAGGCACAGCTGACTTGATTGACAGGCGGGAACACTGTAGCTGTTGGCTAGGAGGCTCAAAGCCCGCCTCTTTAAGTCACAATCGCTCGACAGCAGCAATATGGCTCCCATACTTGAGATTGGGATGGGGACATCCCTAGTTAATTAAGTTAAATACAATTTGTTGACGTTTGTGCACTTATCTAGGATACTCGATTGCAATCTATCCTTCAATCAACTTCTCTTTTTAGGCCTCTCTATATTAGTCATCTTCTGTTTTGGTAACACTGTGTTCTATGATTGACCTTTCACTCAGCCACATAGATAGACAAGCTATCTGTGTTTTAAAAAAATCCCTGCATGAACCACATTTGTCATATTGTCTGTAATCTTAACCCTCACAAATCTAGATCCCTGTAAACACCATAATTTAAATTTTCCCCTCAAATCATCCTCCAGCTGAGAGAATGATTTGCTTTGTGCTATTTTTGATTATGATACTGTCATGGTGTAGCATGCAAGAGCCAGGGAAAGGTCCCAGTGGGGAATCAGTCCAGAAGTTGAATAACAGTGTGTTGTTTTATTTTTAGATAGTTTTTAGTTTTCTGTTCCCTGAAGTATTATTAAAACTGCATTGCCTGAAGTTTGAATTGTTCCTTGTGCTAATGCTAGATTTTTCTAACAACCTGTTAAGATAATGCAAAAATAATACAAAACATTTTACAGCCTTTTATAACTGTAGATATATTTTAACACCTTTTAATTAAGTCTAAAACCAGCCAGTGACGCTCAGGTTTAATTAACCTCAGGTATAAAGCGTCTTTATCTTCTCTGTAGCTTTTTAATAGTTAGATTCATGTATTACAGTGAAGAAATCTTGCTTTTCAAGACTTGAAAATCTGAATTAAGAAATGTTCCAAATACAGTAACTGCCCACTTGTGCATTTCATGATACCATTAACACAATATCAGGTACTCTACACCCTAAATCCTCTGTACTGCTGTATGAGCTTAGTGCTGTCGCTGTTCATTTTTGTATTGAGGGCTTAGCTGATGCAGACAGATTCTGACAGATTCTCAGTTGAACCCGGTGACCCCTCAGGTCGGTGTTGGATGGATTAAATTTGGCTTGTGTTCAGTCCAATGCTTATACAGATTACACCCTGTTAACCCTGTGATTGACTGGTCTCCAGTCACCCAGTCCAGACATTTACCCCTGATACAAGCTCATTAGCCGATGGGACAACCACCTGAGCAGGTCACAGTCGATATGGAAGTAACAGGAGATAGAGAGAGAATGGGATTGTGCTTTTAGAAATGAGTGTAGAAATGTGTTCCCACCTTTTGATTATTTGGTTTTTGATGTTGCTGGATTCTTTTTTGCAATTAATTGATATGAGAACCAAGAACCCACAAATGAGTTTTTCAGCTAGGACTCTGTAGTGTCACGTTTGGTTACATGAGTCAACCATCGTTATAGTAGCAGTGTATAGGGCAATAGCGTTCTTGTCCTTAATGATTTTCAAATACACTCTGTCTTTGAGTTTACCATCTTTGAAGTGCACTGCATGTGTGTAATCTTACACTTAAGTCCAAATTTAACCCAATCCGTGTCTGGTCCGTCTCCAATCCGTCCAAATCTGACAGGTCTCTATTTTAGTCAATCTGTTAACTTCCACTGGATTCGCTCCGTTGCCTTAAGTCTCCCTCTCTGATCCGGTGGGTAAGAGCTCTCTGGATTAGAAATGCAAGACTTCCATTTTTTTGCCGGATGCCGCAGCACGGCGTATCAGTCTCAACAGAGCAAATGGAGCAGGACAGGAAGTCAGGCACCAACACAAAATGAAAACATCCGGTTCATTTTCAGAATAAAACACTCTGTGTTATCACCAGATCGTAGTTCACTTAACTACAACAACAAACTGTCATGGTGAGCGGAGCCAGGCCTGGAGTTAACAGGTCAGAGGTTTTCAGAGGACCAGAAAGACAACATGGATGAGGAGAGGAGGAGATTCAGTAATTACCATGGGTAAACCTCGGTCACATGACTCCAGCTGTCCGGTGGTCCTGCTCCTAGCAGTGTCCTGAAAACGCAACCGGCAGGTGTTGACGGAAGAGAGAGCACGGAGCCGGACTGCAGCAGATTGCAAACGGACCGGACATGGATCTGGTGGAAGTCCCTTGAAAGAGAGACAGGCTGTGCTGCTCTGCTCCTCCTGCATATTCAAGGATTATCACAAAACACTGAGAACTCATAACATTTTCAATGCAAGCTGAGTCTTTTTATGCTGAGCGTGTGCGGCCTATTGATACAGTGGTTTCACTCTTTGTGATGGATGTTGTTTAGCCAGCTTTTAGCCACCATTTATCTGTGTGTCTGTATCTAACATACTGTTAAGTTAACCTAGCTGTGTAGCTGCAAACATACTTGATGATGATGGTGTTGTGTAAATCAAACAGAGACATTTGGCAACATTGGGAAACAAAGTCAAGAACATTTCTTAATCAGGAGACTCTGTAAATCATATCATCAAAGGTATGATGTAGACCTGTTCTGACCTGACTTGATGTAGAAACTTCAGTCTCATTTCATGAGGTCAGATTAGTTGGTTAACTCTTTATGGTTTATAGTTCACTAAACATATCTATAGTTTTACACCTCAGATGTATAATCTTTGTCAATCCATCTTATTGACCTTTTTGTTTTAATTCAATTCAACGATGCATTCATGGTTAATACCACACAGGATTCTGCTTGTCCTATAAACTCTGCCTACACACTCATAGGGTAGTGTCATTCCACATACTCACACACTGTACATACTCTGGCTGACCCACAGCCAGCAGCCAAGCTTATGTAGGATAAAATTTGTCCAAGTTGGAAAGAGAGGATCTGGGTTACAGAGTACACAGCTGTTTATTTTTCTGCCCTTTCACTCTGTGTCTCTTCCTGCTGTTACTCGGCTAACTAGCTCCTGAAGCTATGCCTCCTCTGCAGACACGGTGCTATTGGGATGATTCAAGCGTTATATTTACTCCCAATTCTCCTGGGGACAATGACTAAGGAATTGCCACTAAGGTACATGCACTTCATATTCAATGAATGATTCTTTTGGACATCATTTTCATAAAGTCCAACACGTGCACGTTGGTGTTTGTTGGGTGAGTCAGCGTAGAGGAGGTGGCGCTGGTGGAGTCGTGCTTTCAAAGTAATGAACTAGTACTGTGCGGGGCTGACGAGGGTTTTCAAAAATAAGGTTTGACCAGAATGAGTGCCTGAAAGAAAAGGCATTACATAAAGATCTGACTCCCACATTTGGACATATGTTTCACTGCATGCACATTACAAGAGACACATGGTGTTACCGCAAGCCGTCATGATAAAGATCCCACAGACAAGAGTGATGACGATGTTGATGAACTGAAAAGGCAAAAAACAATCTCCCAGGGTCTGTCCCAATCTGTGGGACATGTGGTTTCAGGAACTCTCTCTTTAAAAATAATACTTAAAGATGACATATCATGCAAAATGGAGTTTTTAATGGTTCTCTAACTGAAATATGTTTCCCTGGCATGTCTGCAAACCCCCCGAGAATGAAAAAAATCCATTCTGCCCCTGTTTTGATTTCTTCACCTTTCTGTAAATGTGTGCTGAAACGAGCCGTTTCAGACTTCCATGTTTTTGTTACTTAACAACAATATCCGATCTGTCACGGAGTCAGAGCTCGGAGCTTGTTCAGCCCATAGACTGTATAAAATAATACTGAATCCCCCCTCCGTTTTTCATTACCTGCACAAATGTGTGCTAACAAGGAGCTTAGGAGGGAGGCATGCTAGTTGTAGGCTGTCTTAATAAACACAAAGGTCAGTTTTACTCCCCACGTCTGCAGATTTGAAGATCTAGTGGATGATTTTTATTTATCATGGATAAGTGCTAGCGCTAGTTAGCATAGCTACATGTCGTAGCTGTAGCTGTAGCTGTGTACCAAGACACACGTTGACATACTGACAAAGAAAACAACAAGAAACACTAAATCTGTGACCAATCCTTCAGAAAAGGTCCCGCTGCCTCTCTGGCAAAGGTCGGTTTTACTCCCCACGTCTGCAGATTTGAAGATCTAGTGGATGATTTTTATTTGTCATGGATAAGTGCTAGCGCTAATTAGCATAGCCACATAGCTATTCAGCCAACATGTAAACATTAGATCAACGTGCTGGAGAGCCGAGGCACATCCACTTCCTGAGGGGGCGTGGTCAGAGAGAAAACAGAGTGTTCTGAGGAGGACTGAAGAAGAGGGTTTTTCAGGCATGCCAAAATCGGATTTCAAAGTGTTTTTTTGAGCATAAACTTTAAAGACATGTTTTGGGGACCTCTTAGACCAATATATACTGATGAAAAAAGTGTGATATGTCACCTTTAAAAAAGAACTGTTAAAGGTGGGATTGGTAGTCTGATGTAGACACTTTTTGTTATACTGGTTAAAACTATCTTTATGTCCTGATTGCAATCAATGCATGATGTGTTTTTTTTAAAAAGGAGCAAAAAAATCTCCAACAACCAATCACTGCCATTAGGGCCTCATGGAAGGAACCAATCAAACGCTGTCGTGCTTGCCGTACTGCACATACATTTCCTTGGCGTGCACTTGTCCTGACTCAATGCACGTAACAGAAACCAAAGGGATTCAAGCTTACTGGAGAATGGCAGAGAAACCACCATTACTGGTAACCGCTCCTCCTGCTAAAAAGGGCAAAAAAAGAAAGATGGAGGAAGAGAAGGCTTCTGTTTTTGTTTGGCTTTTCTCCTGAAATCGTGTCACGGGTACAACTGGATAATTCTAGCATGACAATTCTGAGTACTAACAGTAGTCATCTTTGTTTGTGATTTTGGACTGTCACCATGATAACGTTAAGGTGTTTTCTTACCGCTGCATGAGACACGAGGTGACGTCGTGCAAAACCCAATCAATATGCTGAGGGTAGGAAATGCTACATTCAAATTCATTCTAGTTTTCTGGGCTTACAACCTTAGCTTTAAGATCATAAAGAAACTAACTTTTCTGATATAGTGGGAAAGAACATTTTAGAGCCTTTGCAAAAGCTTAATTTTTTAAAATTAAGTTGAGGCATAATAAAGCTTTTATTTCTCTTTTTACCATCATAATACTCTTCATGGTTGCCACATGCATGATCTAACACATGCTGTGTTCATTGTTTATCACTATCTTTGTGTCATGGCCAAATTCCACCAGATCCGTGTCCGGTCCGTGTCTGATCCGTCACGGCATCGGATCTGATAGGCTTCTATTTTAGTTAATGTGTTAACTTCCACTGGATCTGCTCTGTTGCCTTAAGTCTCCGTCTCTGATCCAGCAGGTCAGAGCCCTCATGATCAGAAATGTAAGACTTCTATTTTTGCCGGATGCCGGAGGACAACGCATCAATCTCAACAGAGTAGATGGAGGGGGACAGGAAGTCAGGCACCAAAACAAAATGAAAACATCTGGTTAATTTCAGAATAAAACACTCTGTTATCACCAGATAACAGAGTGTTTTATTCTGAAGTATTTCACTTCACTAATACAAACCGTCATGATGAGCGGAGCCAGGCCTGGAGTCAACAGGTCAGAGGTTTTCAGAGGACCAGAGGAACAACATGGATTAGGAGAGGAAGAGGAGAATCCGTGATTCAGTAATTAGAGCAGGGAAAACCTCAGTCACATGACTCCAGCTGTCCGGCGGTCCAGCTCTGTGCTGCATTCTGAAAACACAACTGGTGGGTGTTGACTGACGAGAGAGCAGGGAGCCAGGTCGCAGTGGATCAGGTCGGACCGGAAACGGATCTGGTGGAAGTGCTGTGTCATTTTGTCAATATAAGAACTGAATAGTTACCTTTCAGCTCACTTCCTCAATATGTTCATCAGGTTTTATGCAGGTGTTTTTTTGATCCCACAGTGTCCTTCATTTAATCAGCCAGCCATAAGATTAATGGTCATGTGATCTTCTTTTCACCTAAGGCCTTTATAAAAACTTTAAGGCCAAAACAAACTCTTTCGAATTGGTGCTTTAAGTAGATTACAGGATTTGTCAAGTAAAAGGGTGTGTAGTGTTTTCACTTCATCACGCCTGATAACCTGCTTTTGCTGCGCTGCATTCTCCATAGCAAAAAGTGCCGTGCTCTCTTGCACCTCGGCTCTCGAACCTGTTAACTGTGCGTGTATGTGTGTAACCTGTTGATCCTTGTAACACTCAATCCCTGCTAGTGGTGCCCTCGATGAGCAGCCCCTGCGCTCCTCCTCTTCCTCCCCCCTCACTTTCTCTGATGTGCAAAATTGTCTGTGAGGGACTGTTGAATAATTGAACAGCATGGTGACGGCACTCTATGACACTGTACTTAGTGTGTTAGCTTGTTTCATTCACTGTGTGTGTGTGTGTGTGTGTGTGTGTGTGTGTGTGTGTGTGTGTGTGTGTGTGTGTGTGTGTGTGTGTGTGTGTGTGTGTGTGTGTGTGTGTGTGTGTTGTTTCATCTATCAAAAAAGGGGGAGGGGTTTGGAAAAAAAGACACTACAGGGATTGATTTTTTTTTCCCTGTGTGAGAAAGAGTGTGTGGGTTTGGAATAAGCAAGACAGTAGACCACACACTATTGACCAGGTTGAAAAAAGAAAGCTCAGCTGAAAAGGCGCGAGCACTGATAGTTGCCAGAGAGGATGAATGGCTTTAATAGAGAAAACTCCAGGCTTCACTCCAGGGGCACAGACACACACACTGACCCCTCTGGATTCATGGGATTGCTCTAAAAAAGCTTTCACACTGAATGAGGGATGGTCTTTGTGGCAGAATGTGTGTGACCAAAGCTGTGTGTGATCTGGACCAACATATGTCTTCTGTGAGATTATCTCTGAGATTCTGATCTAGCTGCAAGTTTTTCAATGTTCTCACCAGCAGAGCTCATGCTCTGTGGGGAAAGCTACATAAGTGCACCCTTGTGGACCTAAGACTCTTGTTGCTCTTTATTTAGATTTCATTTTTTAATGTTTTCTTTTCTGCAGTAGGTCTTCTCCATTTTCTTAATGTAGCTTAAATACGTCTGCTGGTATATCATAAATGACCCCTCTGGTTCTCCTGTGAGAAACTGTCTGTGTCAATTTTGGCGCCCCTGTGGACAAGGCAGTACCTCTCACACAACCAACTAAAAGATTAAACATTGTCACTGTAGCTAGTCAGTACCAGAATCAGTGGTTAAACAAAACTATTAATATTTTTAGCAGCCGGAAATGTCACGGCTAAATTCCACCGGATCCATGTCCGGTCCGTCTACTATCTGTCACGGCTCTGGATCTGATTGGTTTCTATTCTAGTCAATGTGTTAACTTCCACTGGATCCGCTTCGTGCTGTAATTACCGTGGGAAAACCTTGGTCACATGACTCCAGCT
Source organism: Notolabrus celidotus (assembly GCF_009762535.1). NCBI lineage: Eukaryota > Metazoa > Chordata > Actinopteri > Labriformes > Labridae > Notolabrus > Notolabrus celidotus. The sequence continues at coordinate 6,702,608 of NC_048280.1, forward strand.
GTCCGGCGGTCCTGCTCCATGCTGCGTTCTGAAAATGCAACCGGTGGGTGTTGATGGACGAGAGAGCACAGAGCTGGACCCCAGTGGATCGGAGACCGACCGGACATGGATCTGGTGGAAGTATCGTGTTAGCTGTTGCACAGTCACCTGCCACTAGCCTGGGCTGTAGCTCCAGTTAATGCCATAATACTACAACACTATACCACTCTGATGTGAGTATGCACAGATGCATCTCATAGCATGGTTTGGTTTAGCAGTCTTTTGATCTAGATACATGCAACAACCCAAGTGGGGCAATGTGTAACCAGCGCATGTAGAGGTTAACCTGCAAGGAGGACCAAAGGCTGGTGATGTTAGGCATTCTCGGCAAACCAATATGACATTGCTTAACCGCTGACGCAGTGATCCTGTGTATTGCTGTGGTACGTGTACTCAATTTAGCTCTTTTTTTAGGTGTGTTTTCTGACCGTAAGAGTAGTTGGACTTTAAATTTGTGTTTAAACAGATGGGAATTTAGTCACGAGACATCCCCACTCTTACAGCTCCATTGGTTTTGTCTTGTACACGTGTAAGCCATGTTTTCTAACAAAACATCTCTTGTCTTGTCGGTCTTGTCTGACACATGCACCCTCAGCGGTTACAGGCATTAAAAGTTACAATATAGCAAAAGATCTGTCTATCACTGAAGGTCTTATTGGCTTTTTGTGGGTCCAAATGGGCTTCATTGGTCATTTCAGTCTGTTTCCTAACCAGTCAAAGGATTTGACCCACATCTGGCAATTGCTACAATTTTCTTTTGAACCTTAAAAAACCTTTGAGCTTGTGCTTAAATTATTCAAACCTTTATTTGACATATTTCCCTTTAAAACAACCAACAGATTGATGGACAGAAAAGCTCAGCCCTTAACAAAGAGTCCAGGCAGGGCTAATGAAATCACGTATGGTATTCTGCCAAAAGATTCTATGTTTGTTTGAATAAGCATGTGTATACTGGAGTGATTAAATCCTAATGATGCTTGAAGTTTACATAGTGACAGTACTGAACAAATCCTCAGTTTAAAGCTCCATAATGGAGAGGGATTATCTTCCCCCCGTAGCCCTTGGCTACTTCCAAACACCTCCCAAATGCCACAGGCTAGCTTAAAATTGCATGGCTGCCACTTTACACTTAAAGCCTATAAATGGACATGTGTGAGGAAAAGACAGTGTGAAAATATTTCCCACGTGTGAAGGCTTTCATGTGTAGTGCTTGGGCGTGTGCTATTCTACACCGTAATACCTTGTGAGTCTCTGCATGATTGAAAGTGGCTTCTCTGCATCAATATGGAGATTACGATTGATATTGACCTAAAGCTTTAGGGCAAAACGCACGCTGCACCCCTCTTATTAGTCTGGTGGTGTGAATGATTTGGTTCAGCACTGTTGAGAGCTTCATTACATGAACTGATGAACTACTGGACAGTGAGTATATCATCAGGTATATCAGAAAATATCAGCAGTATTCAGATATTTTATTAATGCTAGTGGTCTGAGGTATTCCATTTCAACGTATTTCCATCCTCCTCCATTCTTCCATTCCCAAATTTGATCCTGAAAAAAAAAAAATCCCAAATCCGGATACCCATCCATGAAAAATATACATGGGGCTTCCAAAAACATAATCCACTAGAGGTCCATTTAAGTGATCTTTTCATATACTGAGTGCATTTTTGATGTGCACCTCTAATGATGTTTTTGGGAAGGTTTAAAATTCTGTAATATCCAATAGGAGCCTATACAGATCAGTAGGCATGTCCCAATCCTGATCTCAACTATCGGATCGGAGACGATCTGGACGTATTTTAATTGATTAGTGATCGACATTTGAGCCGATCATCTCATCCGATCATTTCCGTCAGCTGTCACTGAAAACAATTTGTAGCAGAAGGCGCAAGTGTAATTTAGCACTGTGTATAATAAATGGGACATTGATGTAGAACTCACGTGTGCACTGCCAAACACATTGCAGAAAAATGCTCTACGCACCCTACGGTAACTCTCCAGGGACATATGGTTAAAAAAAAGGCACAAACGTAAACCAAACCATTAGCATTAGCAATCTCGTGGCTAGCTGCAGCTACCGTTCTCTATACAGGCATGCCACTCCTTAGCTAGTGGCATGCAACCATGTTTTGATCTCGCTGCCACTCCCAAATATTTACGTTTTCACTCTTTAGCCACAGCCACTTAAAACTCACTTTTACTCCCTGGCTTTTAATACAGCATGAGAGTTTGTGTTGATCTCTGTTTGTCTTTTAATGTACTGTATTTTAAATTGTACTGATATTTATTTCTACCGTTTGTATTGGTTGTGCAGCACTTTGGGAACCTTGTTGTTTTTTAAAATGTGCTATATAAATAGAATGGATTGGATTGGATTGGACTGTCTGGCGGGAATACCGTATTACAGCCAGGCACCGGTGAAAACGATAAACATTTTGTATGTTTAAAATGATAAAATATTCAAAGTAACTATTCGATTTTTACAACGTGAACGAATATTTGAATATTTGAAAACCATTGCCCATCCCTAGTGTGCAGCTCAACTCTCTTACCTCTTGTGCAACTGTTATTTAGACTAACACAAGTATCGGATCGGATCGGGACTCGGTATCGGCAAATATTCAATATTAAAAAATCGGATCGTGATCGGGGGCCAAAAAATCCGATCAGGACAACCCTACAGATCAGGCTACAGAGTATGTTGTGATAGCATTTCTAGCATATTTTCTTAAAGACTGAGCTGTAGAGAAGCTGGTTGGAAGATTTGTTGATTTTGGGATGGAGCTAAGCTAGCTTTGTGCAAGGTGGATGAGCTAACCCAGCACCAAAGTAGCATCATGCTAACAGAGCTAACACCGGACACGAATGCCACATTGGAAGGATTTCACCTGCTGTGGGCGGACAGGATACAGGAGAGCAAGACTGAACTAACTGGGGAAGAAGGCCAGCTCAGTCCTGGACCCTGTGGAGGTGGTGGCTGGCAGGAGAATTATGGCCAGCCACCACCTCGTCTTTTGATCTTATCTTATCTTATCTTATCTTATCTTTTCTTATCTTATCTTATTACTTCCATACTGCATACTCAGCCAATCCAGCCTGATACTGCTTCATTGTGTTTTACTGTTTGATGACTTGATCAAAGACAGCCCCAGAAGTTTCCAAAGGGTAGGATAAATGTGTATAAGTCCTCCGTATTGATACTTATTTGTGTTTTGGTTCTCCCTGTTGTAATTTTAAAGTTCAGACACACGATTGGAGTTGCTACTGTGCAGTTTTGGGCTTTTTTGCTTCAAGGCAACAAGAGGAAATCTCTGCAAATAAATTACAGATTTGGAGTCGGCCCGGAGTTTTAAAGTCGGTGGATAGGCCACTTATTTGTCTCCTATTTGTCCCTCAATCCACCAACACCCACATTTATGTTGGCATTAGCCTTAAAGCTAATCTGAGAAGGTAAAAGTCTTCAGTGTGTGTGTGTGTGTTTGTATGCATGCGTGTCTCAATAGTGTCACTAAGCTGCAGAGATGAGAGCTGCCCCGAAGTCTCCAAATCCTGCTTTACAGCATACAGTTTGTATACGTGTGTGTGTGTGTGTCTCAGTGTGTGTGTCTCAGTGTGTATTTCTCACTGTGTGAAAATGAGTCACAGCTATAAAAATCCACACCGCCATGCCGCCCTGGCAGGATAATCAGGACATAATGTTTAGTTTCTTTCTATCTCTCCGTGGATTAGTTTATTTTCATCCAGGGAGAATTTTGCGTATTGTGAAAATGGCCTCGTGTTTGGTTGTCTCAGCTTTATTTAAGGCGGTATTTCTCCGTGGGTCGTTTGATTTAAAGCACACCGAGCTCCAGCGTGACTCACCAAAAGCTCACCTCAGTCATCATCCGGCTCTCTGGGAATCCTCAAGTGACACTAAGACTCATTGTTACTGATTGAAACTCAGGCAAATCAGTGCTCAAAGTTCAAACATAGACAAATAAAGTCATACAATTCTATTCCTTTACAGTGTTTTGTGCAAATTAACAGTTTGCAAACTTTTTCATGTTCCCACGTGAGAAGCTAGACAGAAAGAGGGCAGAACTCGGCCAAAGTCTGTGTTTGATACCCGATATCACACCCAGCTTGATTAATTGTTTGGCTGATCCCTCTGAAAGCTGTTCTATTGGATTGTTTTGCCCATGAACAGAAATGCAATACAAGGTTGTCGAAACAGTTCACTTTGCCAAGATCTGCCTCGGAAATCGACGGCTCGTGACTCAGAATCATGATTCATATCTCGGTGTGTCATGCAACAGGAGGAATAGAAAGTAGGAGTCGGATATGAAGATTTTCATCATTAGCTCCAGCTCCAGCAAACTTTGCCGGAAAGCTTGTTATACTTTTGTACAAAGTATGGTGAGATTTTATTTATGTTACAGCACAGTACAAACCTACACTGTACCTTCCATCCATCCATCTTCCTCCGCTTAGTCCAGGTCGCGGGGGCAGCAGTCTCAGCAGGAAAGCCCAGACACTCCTCTCCTCTGCCTCTTCCACCAGCTCATCTGGGAGGATACCGAGGCGTGTCAGCTTAGAGATATAATCTCGCCAACGTGTTCTGGGTCTCCTCTCAGATGGACATGCCCAAAACACCTCCCCAGGGAGACATCCGAACCACATCACCTGGCTCCTCTCGATGTGGAGGAGCAGCGACACTACTTTGAGCCTCACATGGATGTCTGAGCTCCTGACCCTATCTCTAAGGCTGAACCCAGACACCCTTTGGAGGAAGCTCAACTCGGCTGCTTGTAATCGCGATCTTGTTCTTTCTGTCACTACCCACAGCTTATGACTATAGGTGAGGGTTAGAACGTAGATTGACCGGTAAATTGAGAGCTTTGCCTTCTGTCTCAGCTCCCTCTTCACCACAACAGACCGGTACACCGGCCACCCCGATCCGTCTGTCAATCTCGCGCTCCCTTTTCCCCTAACTCGTGAACAAGACCCTGAGATACTTAAACTCCTCCACCTGGAGCAAAGACTCTCCTCCTACCCAGAGTGGGCGATCCACCCTTTTCCGGCTGAGAACCATGGCCACAGATTTGGAGGTGCTGATCCTCATCCTCGCTGCTTCACACAATCGACTGTACACTGTACATTCCCCGACCTTAACTCTCCAGGCATGGACAAAGTACTATTTTGGTGAATTGATATGGCATCCTCCTTCTGATGGTCTGTAACTATCTCTCTCAACAACACACACTATTTCCTATTCTGTAAAGGCTGATTTATACTTCTGCATCTCCCCTACGCAGCAGGGGCTGACACGGACATGAGCACTACATACTTGTGTGTTGATGAGTCAGTGTCGCGCAGCAATTCTCAGCTGAAACACTTTAGGGCAGTGTGGTCTCTCTGATAGCCGGTCGCCTGCTTCCGGCCCCGCTACGATCTCTGTTTACTTTTCCTCAGAGATTCAAAGCGTGTTATGTTAATCTACAGCTGATACATGTTGCTGTTTATCATACAGACATGATTACATGAAGAATAGAGAGGAGGAGATGAAATACACAGCTGATGTGCGGCCGATGTCCGGGATCCCGGAAGTGCTGTAAATGCGTGAAAGACAATGCTGCTGAGCGGACCAATCACAGGGCTTGCGGTCCACGTCGGTTCTATGGGTAGTACGTCTGCTACGTACGTATGCCTCGGCGTAGGTACGGGAGCTACGCGGACCCCCGGCGTAGGGTACGCCGTCAATTCGACGCAGAAGTTTAAATCAGGCTTAAGTAGGAGGTCTGTCTAAAGTCAGGCTTAAGGCAGAGGAAGTGGATCATCACTGGCTCTAAATCCCTTTGCTTACTATCGGAATCTCTCTCTCTCTTTAGTTTCAAACCATGGGGCGTATGATACTCACACATCCCATGCAAGCGGCAACCTCCGGTCTCAAAATAGGAAGCCCATGCAGAAGTGTTATAAACTGCAGTTCATCAAGCGTCCACTTGAGGCTGGCTGCAGAAACACCTGAAACCACATACACACCCATTCAAAAAAGATGGTCTTTAAAGCAATAATAAACATGTTTAGAGCCGGGTTCAAAAAACGGCTTTGGTCTGAAGAGCTTCAGAAGATATTAAGATAACGAGTTTTGCCCATTTAAGGACATGACTGACATGATTGACAGGCGGGAACACTGTAGCTGTTGGCGAGGAGGCTCAAAGCCCGCCTCTTTACCTCACACTACCTCAACAGCAGTTAGGTTGAGTTCAACATTTCCAATATGGCTCCCACCACAATTGGCTTCAAAACAGCGCTTCAGAAACAGATGGGTGGCGTCGAGGATACTACATCCATGAATTATACAGTCTATGATTCCATGTGGCTCATTTTCAGCGATTTTCTCTGTTACATTTCTTTGTGTTAAATGCATACTAAACCCTACCTCAGCAATGAAGTAAAATATACACATAAATATGCATACACAGGCAGATACACAGGCAGATTGGAATTATTATTATGCTCAAAGTCCCTTTCAGCTGATGTAGCATAGGAGTGTATTTTAACCACAAGGCCACCAGTGAACCAAGCTGACCTCTTCTTTATCTGAGGCAACCTTTGGTCCTACTTTCAGCCCAGCCTTAGAAATGTCATAATAGTCAGCTGGATTGTTGAGAGGAACTTTCAGTAGGTTTATTCTAAGTTATTCAGACAAATACAAGGTTGATTAGTATCCAGCATAGATCTTATTCTTCACTCAAGTTTTGTTCATTCCTAAAAAGGAGGATTCTGCTTTGAACATCGGGGGGTAATGTTATGTAACTACTTAAAACAGAGTACTTTTGGTATTGATTCTTCTCTGTAGAAGGTTTAATTTCAAAGGAGTGACACAGAGTTTTGGTTTATGGTTTTATACCAAAATCCTGTTTTTGTTTTTGTTACTTTTATACAACTAGAACTGAAACCAGTTAAATTCATCTGACAATTGCCAAGAAACTAATCAGGAACAAATCTAAGTAATCCGTTCATTTATTTATCCAAGCAAAACTGCTAATTGGTTTTTAGTTTCAGACTTTCAGTGTTGCAGCTTTTATGTAGTATTTACTTGTGGACTGGGTATACTCAAGCTCTATTTAATTTAGAACTGCTGCTTTAATAAAACAAGACATTTCTAGACTTCAATGAAGGCTCTGAAAATAAATCTTTCATGTGTTTCATATTTATCAAGTTGGAAAATAAATGCTGGCTGCAGCTCTGAAATTAGTAATAAGATTAGAACTGGGCAATATTGAAAAAGTTGTTATCATGATAAAGTTTTTCATTTCAGTCGATATCGATAATTATCACGAAAAATATGAAATCATTATTTCATATTTAAATTTAAAGGCAGATTTTTGCTCCTGAGTGAAAGTTGAAGACAGTTCAAGTAGTAGTTTTCTGATAAGCTTCTTGAATCCATCATTTCTGACGCTGCTAACAGGAAGCAGGACTTTTGTGTAATTAATATGAGATTTTTGTGAAGTTTTAGTTTGTAGTGTCTTATTTTACACAAGTCTGGATAATTTGCATATTTTAATTTTAATTTACAACAAAGATTTATCAAGTTTTGTATTGCTCTGAGTAGTGCCCCTTTAAGAGTACCATGGGTTATGAACGGAGTGATGACGTTTCCCACAGTGCCGTGAATGCATCATGGTTATTCAGTGTTCAGTTGTTCTAGGATAGCGGTGGACATTAAACGTGTTCGAGATGTACAGCAGAAGTTGTCTCTGTGCTCTTCCTTTACCCACATCCTAAAAGCATATTTAATTACCTCCTAACATGCGACATGATTGGATTAAATGCTTTCTTCTTCTTCTGTCTGTTAGTTGACAACTAGCGTTTAAGGCTCATTAGCGCCCCCTCCCTTTCCAGTGGTTGGGTGGTCTAATCATAGGTTTAAATGTAATGAATTTCATTGAACATTTGTTATATTTATATTGAGAAAAATTATATCAAGATAATTATCGGTATCAAATTATTGCCCAGCCCTAAATAAGATTGTATTTATATAATAAGATCCCTTTCAAAGTCTGAAGAACACAAAGACACCTTTCCCCTTTCTCTCACTCTTTCCCTCGTTCTGTCTTTACCTTCCTCTTGTTGGTTGGACACAAATGCCAGGCCGGTCGGAGTGAGCAAGGCTGAGCAGAAGTGCAGCCACAACTTCCCCAGAGGCTCATGCAAGCGTCAGTTTGTGTTATAAATCATTCAGGGACACTCAGAAGGGGCACACAATACATTTTTATCCTTCTTCCCTCATCCCTCCATCCTCTCTTCTTCTTTTATTATTGAATGCGGTTCCTTTGAGCACCCAATCTGCTGCTCGGCACGATCAAAAACAGAGAGATGCAGGAGGAGGAAGAGGTTGGAGGGGGTGAAACCAATAAGACCAGAGGCCTGGATGAGAGCGGATGAAATAAGAGAGGTAGAGGAGAAGAAGGAGGAGAAGAAGAAAGGAGCGGCTTGCAGTTTGATTTCACAGAGGAATTAAGCAGCTCGGAGCAAAGGTCGCAGGGTCGTTTTGGTTCTGAATTATGTATCGGCCATACTTCCTAAATTATTGTTCTGGTTGTAAACAACAGTTGGTTTTGTAAATAATGATGTAGTTCAGGGTCAGGTTGGTAACGCTGATGCTACACCACCTGCTTGTCAAACTGAAACACAGTCCAGTGGCTCATGGCACTCTGCTGTCAGAACAACTTGCTCAGATTTGATGTGTATGTGTGAGTTTACTGTGTGTGTGTAAAAATATTGAATTATTGCTCATGGGAGTGTGCGTGCGAAAGCTTGCGTTTGACCGTGGCAGTGTGTGTGTGTGTGTGTGTGTGTGTAGCGTCCTTGAACTTGTGGTAAAAAGAGGATGTGATGAGGTGCTAACAGGAGGCCCTTCCCCTCTCATAAAAGGCCATGACATTAAGTGTGAGACACTAGTGCATTATGGGATAGACATTTGGCTCCCTTAGACCCTGAATGTGGGAAAGGGAATGAATACAGTCCAGCATTAAACTACGGATATAAAACACTAGTTGTCCATTCTTATAAAATAACATTTAATGCCATCTTTGCATGCAAAACTAATGCTTTAGTGGCAATCCTAAACACTACCAAATGTATTTTTACATTTTTTGGGGGGGTTTTCTTGGGCTTGTGTTTGAAGGTGACAGGTAAGAGTGTAAGGAGAGCAGGGGGTGACATCGCTGTGTGCTGAAATAACTAATTTCCCATCAGTTTATGGAATTTAAAATCTGATAAGCCAACTAGATCAAAGGTTTAAAAAAAATCAGAAAAGAGTCAAAAATGAGCACAATTTATTCAACACAGCAACATGGGTAAGAGAGTCTGGGGGTGATCTATGTAAAATTGGTTTAGAGGCAAGCAGCAACCTCCAGTCACAAGAATTGAAGCCAATGCGGAAGTGTTAAAAACTGCAGTTCATCGAGTGTCCACTTGAGGCTGGCTCCTGAAGTACCAGAAATCACATACACACACATTCAAAAAAGCTGATCTGTGTATGTTTACAGCCTGGTACAAAAAGTGTAGTGAGTGTAGTCTGGATAGCTCATTTCTAGATCGGCACATAATGTACGGGGGGTTGAATTTTTTTCATAACGCGGCAATTTCAAAGATATTAAGATTACGAGTTTTCCAATATGAGAGTCACAGCTGACTTGATTGACAGGTAGGAACACTGGCTGTTTGCTAGGAGGCTCAAGGCCCGCCTCTTTACCTCACGCTCACTCAACAGCAGCTTGGTTGTGTTCAGAATTTCCAAGATGGCTGCCGCCGCCGATTTGCATCAAAACAATGCTTCAGAAACAGATGGGTGACGTCACGGATACTACGTCCATTATTTATACAGTCTAGTATGGCTTTATTTAGCAGCTACCAAATTTTCGTCCCTCCTTTCGTCCACATGTGCATGCTTGTATTGCATTACCAATCGGTCACAACCTACATCCAACTTTATTCCCATCAACTACATCAAAATACTGCCAAACTGCACAACCGCACAACCAGATGCCGTGTGTTATCTGTGCCTGTTTGCTTTCAGATAGTCTAGCATGGTAGCATTATGGCAGTAGCCATTCACTGGAGCTACAGGTCTGGCTGTGCTACAGCTTCGACACAACACATGACCAGCATTCTGGACTGACAATAATAAATATTATTAATAACTTTTCTTACCAAATAGTAATTCTGGTACCAACGGGTGAGGCTGATCAGTCGGCTAAACGTGCACGTCCCTTCATGTCTTGCACCAAATCCCATCGGGAACGGGAATCAATCCCATGACCAGTGCAGAAGGATTAAATCCTCCTACATGGGGGGGGGGGGGGGGGGCTGCTCTGCCAACTAAGCTAAAGCGGCGCCCCAATTTTCCCACATTTTACTCTTTCCCAAGAGGAGACTTAATGAGTTAGCTTTTTCTTACCTGCTTGCCAACATCTACCTGGAGATCAGTGTTTCAGCTTGGACGAAATAGTGACAAAGACGCGCCAAAGGAATTCAAATCTGAGGCTTGAACAGTAAAATGGACTGTGCATCAATCTACTTGTCTTTTATATGAATACTTCACATTGACTGATGTTATACTTATGATACTAAGTGTGACGACATCCAATGAGTAAGAGCTCGTTTCCTGTGAACTTTCTGCCGTGGAGGTGTCATCTTTTCCGAAGCTGATTAAAGAAGGGATCATGGCTGTGGAGCCTGGACTTGCTAAGAGGATAATAACTGATAGTCATTAAAGAGATTTTCATTGGCCATTGTTGAGTCATTCCACCATCTGTTGTTGGCGAGGAATTTTAAAAGCTTCTTCTCTGTTTGGACTGGAGGGACGTTGCCTTCCTCTCCTTCTTTTTTGTATTTTATATCCTGTAAAGTAAATTACAGTATCGCTCTCGTGCTTTGTGTTATGTTTTTAAAAAGGCGCACTCTATGTGCGAGACAAAAGGAGAAGGGAAGTCAAAGTTTTTTTGATATTTATTAGGAGTTTGCAGAAGTTGCAGTCATCCACAACGTGTAGCAGATCTGCGTCAGTGTCAGAAAGACTTATTTAAAAATAGGTGTTATATAAAAGACACATTTATTGCCGCCATTTTTGCTGATTGTACTTACATGTTGGATAAAGATTGTTGTTTTTTTTTCATTAAAATATTTGTTAGCTATACAAAAAGTCAGAAGAATTATGCTAAATGTTGACCACATTTTCCCCATGCATTAAGATGTTTGTGTTTGTCAACAGCCCACAGATATTGTGCATCAGTGAGGAAGAGCATCTTCAAATCTGAAAACTGGAATCAGTGACTTTTTGACAAATCCGGTATAGAATAACTCATATTTTTCTTCTTCTTCCTGTCTTCATCCTCAGGTTCAGTTTCATTCCAGCCATGAGGGAAATCACCAAGAAGTAAACTCTGCACTGAATCCAAGACGGTACAAAAGGAAGGAGTCCAGGGACATTCAGAAACCCACTTTACACATTTCACACAGGTAAGTTAAACACACCACTCTGTAACGCTGTTGAACCCTTTTGAACGCATCCAACAGACAGACCGTCGCAGTCGCCCTTCAGTTCAAACTTTGCATGTGTGCGTAAATGTCAGATGTTGCATGTTTCAGTTGGACATTCAGCCCGGGCATCCACCGCCAGTAAACTGGGTCTCGTTTGCCACATAATGAAAGCTTGCTGCCCTGCCGGCTCTCTGATGTACATAACAGCTAACCAAACCTCTGTCACACTGAATTAAATCTGAGCCTGGAACTTTCTCTGGCCTGTACCGTGGTATTTTTAAGATGTCTTTGTGTGTTTGGGTACGCATATTTGAACTCCTGTGCAGGGGTGGATTTCTGCAATACACTATTTGTGGTTTGCTTGTTGGCGGCATGGAAAAAGTAAATTGTTGGATACTTAAAATTGGAGGCCGCCTTTTGTGGTGGACATTTTTGAACTTAGATGGCTTTGATTGTTCATGTAGCAAAGTACAGATTGTGTATTTCTGTTAGTGAAAGGCAGAGAAGTTAGGTTTCACAGTTAAAGGTGGAGGGCAGTGGTAAATTGAAGGCATAGATTTGTGTTGACACAAAATGAGCTTTAATTTAGGACTACAGATTTATGCTTGTTGCATAACTAGAAATGAAAATGTATATTTGTAAATGGTGCACAAAGTCTCCTGATTTGTTTCAGCTTTAATTGAAGGCTCAAGTCGGTCCGTGCTTTTGGAGACTCATGTGAATTGGGTAATAACGCAAAAATTCCATCTGTCAACTCGCTGTCATCCTCACACAGAGCCGACAGCAAAGACTGGATCCAGTGGGAAGCCAGGCGTGTTTGTGTGAGTGTACTTTGAGTGCTGTGGGCAAATCATGCTGTTGAGTCACACCCTGATTGGGAAAAGAGCTTGCGGGGACGGGGTGTGGTGGAGGGGAACAATTTGGGTTAGAGAATGACCGAGGGCTTATTTCAAATGTCTGGACTTTCTCTCACATGGATGAACCCGAGGGCAGAGTACCTGTGAAGTTCAAGCTAGCCAGGGCTGTCATATGCAACAAACAAGGCCACAGAAATGCTCATGGTCGCTCAGAGGCCCGTGGTGCCCATGGTGCACCCGTTCAGGTGGTCTCACTTTTTTGCCTGATTAGATCTCTTTGTTATGGCGGTGGAGATGTACGCATTGATTTAGTCTCTCTGGTTGGAAGGCCTTTGCATGCCCAACTGTAGTAAAACATAAGAACTGTAAGGTATGGCAAACATTGAGCATCAGACACTTTATTTCTTGTATTTTTGGTGTTTTCATACACCATGTTGTCATGAAATGATCTGTATATATTTAAAGGAAAACTTTTTTAATTGAAATAATACATGTCTGCTTCCTGGTGGTCTAATGATGCTCATTAAAGACAAAGTGAGATTCACTTCTTCTCCTAAGCTGTACTCTCTCGCCTTATATATTTACACATAATAGAGGGTTCACTCTAAATTTCACTTATACCTTTTTCAATATCATCCCCAGGTCTGGAGTACAGTTGTTATATGTCAAGCTGTTACGTGACCTCTGTCTCTCTCTCTCTCTCTCTCTCTCTCTCTCTCTCTCTCTCTCTGCAATCCATGTGCATGTTGTTTTTAGTAGAGGCGCCCTCTTTTGGGGCACTTTTGGCATCGTCTTTTCCACTGCACTTGACTGATTACGAAACAGCGCCGCCACTACATCGGTGTGATGTCTTATGAGCTGTTAAGAATGTCAAATTCACTGAGTACTGTCCTTGGAATATGCTGTTCTTCGTGAAAACACCAGTCAACACCGACAGACTGACAGCCAAATTCCACCAGATCCGTCTCTGATCCGTCACAGCACCGGATCTGATAGGTTTCTATTCTAGTCAATGTGTTAACATCTGCTGGATCCGCTCCATTGCAACGGATCAGAGACGCAAGACTTCTATTTTTGGATTCCAGAGCACGACGTATCAATCTCAACAGAGCAGATGGAGTGGGACAGGAAGTCAGGTTTCACCAAAACAAAATGAAAACATCCGGTTAATTTTCAGAATAAAACACTCTGTGTTATCACCAGATCGTATTTCACTTAACTGCAACAACAAACCGTTATGGTGAGCGGAGCCAGGCCTGGAGTCAACAGGTCAGAGGTTTTCAGAAGACCAGAAAGACAACATGGATGAGGAGAGGAGGAGGAGAATCATTGTTTCAGTAATGACTGCAGGAAAACACCGGTCCCTTGACTCCAGTGGTCTGGCGGTCCTGCTCTGTCAAGTGTTGACGGATGAGAGAGCACGAAGCGGGACTGCAGCGGATCGGAGACGGACCGGACACGGATCTGGTGGAAGTCCTGTGTTAGGCAGCCTTCTCTGACTTTTATATGCTGGAAAAAAAACCTGTATTCATTGCGAGACTTATCTTTAGTGAGGTGTTTGCTATGCTCAATTTATGGGCCAGTTTGGAGTAAGTTATGTTCAGTTTTAGGAAGTTGACAGCTTTCAATGTATTCCTGGTTCATCAAAAATATGACTGAGCACATTATCAAATACTCCCCGGTACCTCTATCCCAAGCATGGAGTCTTCGGCACCAAATATTTCGTGGGTCACAGGCCAAAAAGATTGGGAACCCCTGTGTTACCGTGCACATGCCTATACCACTCGTACCCTCTGCTCATACTCTGCACAAACTGCTCATAGAAACACTCAAACTTCACATAGTGACTGTGAGTGCTTCAGACAAGTCCTCTTGCATATGAATGAAGTCCTTTGGGGGCCTAGTCTAGAGGACTGACATTTGAATTAAGCTATTGTGCTATTAAGGTTGTATATGAGTGAGTTAGCTCACCTGAGTGTACACATGCATGCATGGATGCTATTCACTCTCCTGGGTATAGGTATCCATTTAAGTCCACGTGTATTGATTTACAGGTGAAACAATGAGCTTTAATTTTCCATGAGAAGAAACAGACGTCACATTTTCCCTTTAAGAAACATCATCCAAGTTATTTTATTGTGACTTCGCCCCCCTACACCTCATTCCATTTACTCTCTCAGATCCAGTTGCAGATTAAATGTCCTCCAGCTTCTTTCCTTGGTCTCTCCTCCATCGATGTCCAGTGTGGTATGGTTGCTCCTGCTCTGTGTCTGTACTGAGAAAACAGAGTACAAGAGAAGAAATTTGCCTTCGGGCCTTTCTGCCATAAATCTGTGCCATAAAGCATTGCACACTCCTCACCAGAGATCGTATCTGCTAGTGCAAGAACAGGTGAGCAGGGTGAGGAGTGGGAATGCAAGAAGCACCGTTTGCCATCAAAATACCTTTAAATTTACTATTTGAAGATAAAATACTGATTCAATATTGCTTAAATTTGGGAAGTCATCACAAAGCAGCTGGCAATGCACATTTCTGCAGGCTTCTGTATCATTCAAACGTGTTGACCCATTTATATCATGCAAGAGGCATGCTCACACACGTCACATGAGCGCATGCAGGACTCTCCAGGGACAGTGCATTCTGAGATCTGAGGCTCGGACGCTTGCAGTCTTTAAGTTTTCATTAGACGTGATTACTGAAGTGCGGTGGTTTTCTCTTTTTTTTTCCTGTTTCATCCTCTCTTCTTCTTTGCTCACTCACAACTCCAAAGCTCCCAAGCCTGCTCTCTATAATGTCATGATTAGAAAAAAACGTAACTGAATCATTACATAATTCTTATTCTCTCTCTCTCTCTCTCTCTCTCTCGTACACACACACGCTGCCGTCACACTACGTCTCAACTCACAGTTTGGCGGATTTACCCGTTCTTTTTTTTCTCTCTCCCCGTTTCTGATTAGAGCTGGTGATTTTAATCCCAGTAAGAATTCCCACAGTCTGCCTAATTCCTGTTCCTGCCTAAAGCTGGTAGGGGGTCCAGTAAGCTGCTAAGCCCCCCTGGCTATACACGCACAAACACACACATCAACTGACGCACACATATGGACACTCGAGCCCTCTCGCTGGCATGATGGCGCAGAGATATTTTCTAGCTCGATCTGTACATATGAACACGCATACATGAGAGCATGCTTTCATACATAATATACTGTTAATGCACACACACACACACACACACGCACAGTGCACTTCACTGATGTTCTCGTGGGAGCTGACTAGAATACAGCGAACCCAGGAGACTTTATGCAGAAATGAGTGATAAGAAATTCAGGTATTCTTCTTTGTCGAAGCTTTTCTTTCTGAGGAAGTTGATAAAAGAGGACAGAGTTTCAAAGAGGAGCGCCAAGTGTTAGAGAACTGAAAGAATTTATAGATAAGACAGGAGGGAGAAGAAGAAGAAACTTGATGTCTGTAAAGCTTCTATCAAAGTCAATCTGAAATATTTCAGTTTAGAGATGTTTTCATGCATCCATAATGTCTAAAGAGCAAAAATAGTTTTGTCTTTGTCCTGCATTTTTAATTCTAGATGCTCCTAGAGCTGGGCGATATTGAAAGAGATGTTATTTGGAAATTGTTCATGTCAGTCGATATCGATAGTTGTCACAATAAATAATATATCGTTATTTCATTTAAATTTAAAGGCAGATTTTTTTCTCCTGAGTAAAAGTTGAAGAGAGCAAATAGTTTGTTAGCTTGTTTCTGGATTTAGTTCACTGATAAGCTTCTTGTATCCATCTTTTTTTTTTTTAAGTTATATTAAGGGGGAATTTTTGCCTTCATGGATAGGACAGCTGAAGAGAGACAGGAAACTTTGGGAGTAAATGAGGTATGCACCGAAAATTTGGCCACTGGAAAAAAACAGCACATGAGAAGGGGAACAAAGAGCAGAAAAAAGGACTCGTCTGTCTGAACCAGATGAGGTGCATGCACCCTCGTTGTCTGATATCTTCAATGAGATCCTTGATTTTAGTGAGGTTAGTACACAGTCAGAGCCATAAATGCAATGGTAAGGGAGACCGGGGACAGTTGTATCATTTTTGACATTTCTGTCTATAACTTTGAGCTCTTTTAACCCAGTGTGTTCAAACTACTATGCAAACTAGCTGCAACTAAACTGAGCATGTGCAGAGTGAATCAGGTGAGTCCTAACTTATTCCTGATTGGAGCAAGTGCAAGTGTTACAACTGTCCCCTGTCTCCCTACTAATTATTGGCATAATAAAATGGCATTTAATTTATTTCGGTCTTTCAGTTTTCAGTTTCGACCATGAATTTTCATTTCGGTGCATCCCAGAGTAAATGGTCGCGGCCGGGAGTCAAACGGGCGACCTCTGCGACGAGGACTATAGCCTCTGTATGTGGGTCGCTCAGACCGCTAGGCCAATAGCACCCCATATCCGTCATTTTTGAGAGTGCTAACAGGAAGCAGGAAGTGTAGAATTAGTTTTTTGCAAAACGTCTGTAAGCCCGCCTACCTCTTACCCTGCGACGTGATTGGCTGTTCAATGCCGTCTTCTTCTGCCTAGTGTTTGGTGGCAACTAGAGTTTAAGGCACATTAGAGCATCCTCCTTTTCCAGTGGTTGGGGGTTGTAATTACAGGTTTCAATACATCAAATTTGTATCAAACATTTGTTATATTTATATTGAGGAAAATAATATCAGGATAATTATTGTTATTGAATTACCGCCCAGCCCTAGATCTTGCACTTGTAAGAATGAATACAACTTCAAACATATGTGCAGTATATGCAAAAGACTTACATTTTATTGCACCTCAAGTAAAAATAAAGCACGTATGCTTTTCCTTTTTTTTGTAGGCCATGATGAGATTCAAAATCAATACCGCCTTTAAATGTTACATTTTCCCTATTTTTATGGTGTATGTCTCTTATTCCTGTTTTGAATTGCCATGAATAGACAGCGAAATATCCCATTTAAATATGTCTGATGCAGCACATGGTGTGCAGCTATATCCGGCCGCCTGATGGACTCAGTCCTGCAACAACATGTTGGTACATCAATTAGTCATAACTGCACCAACAGGGGGCCCGGGGGTGGGATTGTGTACAGTGTTGTTTGTTTGTAGGTTCCCTTTTGTGTGTGTGTGTGTGTGTGTGTCTTGTGTAGCTATGCGTGTTGAACTTTAGCCCACATTTGACACATGTATGATTGCATGTGTTCATGTAAAGATTGAACCATTTGAGAATTGGTGTGTGTGTGTGTGTGTGTGTGTGGATGTTTGACACTGCATTTCATGTCTTGAAGAATAAAGTACAGGCTTGTTTGAAATGTTGGATATCAGCCAGACATTGTTGACTGGTTTCCTTTTGATGCTGCCAGAATCCAATGAAGAGGAAACACTAAGTTCATGTCATGTTTAGAAATTGTCAAAACTTTGAGATAATCGCTGTGAAGTCTTTCGGTACAAAATCCTTTTTTAATATCCTTCCAAAAATGTTGGATCCTAACGTGTTCTCAGCCGAGTGTGCGTGTGTGAAGTCAGGCCAGATTAGCATAAACCGTATAATCTCTTTTACATATAATTTGTTTTTATGATACATAGTTTATTATATACAGCAAATCTTTTAGCACCATTACCCACCCCCACAGTCACCCCCACACACACGCCGTCTCATCTCACACTCAGACATCAGTGCCAGCAGACAAAGCACTTGTTATTCCTGCACATACACACTAATGCACACCTGGATTGAAGCACAAAGTTATGCATGGGTGTGTAGGAACGCACATGTAAAGAATTCACACAAACACAGACTGTGTGCGTTTAATCTTTCTAAGCTATATGCCTAATCAGCTCTCTCTCAGAAACAATGCCATTCATAGATCCACAGTAACCACACGTGCTCTCTCTCTCTCTCTCACACACACACACACACAAACACACACAGAGACACACAGTGGACCCTCCAAACGCAGGGCTCTACCGAACTAGTAACAGATTAAGCAAGCCCACCATGTTACAACCTGTTGTTGCCATATTGCATCACTTAACACATCTTAGAGGAGAGGAGGAGGAAGAGTGAAGAGTGAAAGAGAGGGTGAGAGGGAGGTGTGCAGAGTGTCTCCAGAGTGATCACATGACTTCAGCGTTCATTTGTTCCATTTTTATCCGTCTTTTACTCCCTCACCTTCTCCTTCCATCACAGTGAGTTGGATCTTCATCAAAGCGGCTCACTGACTCCAGATCTGTATCAGACCCTGATTTCAGAGTTTTTATTTATGTCTTCTACTTTGTAAACTCTCCCTTCTTGTCTGATTTACAATAAGGGTGTGCATAGTTATTCTCTGTGTGCGTACTCGTGCACTGGGTGTGTTTTCCGACAGGTAGAGGGTTGAGCTGGTGTTTACTTTGGTAGCTATCTGGAAAGAAGGAGAGATGAGAGACTGACAGGACTGATGCAACCAGGAGACAGACACACACACACACATTCACCAACACTCATGGACATACAAAAGATGCTTTTGAAGGTAAAAGGTTAGAAAATACACACACAACATAACATATGCAGGAATGTATGCATCACAGGCAAAACCCAGCTTGTTGCATATTTGAAGATAACTGTGTTGTGACTATGTTTGAATTACATTCCCATAGGGATGGGGGATAATTCGATAACGATAATTATAATGACATAAATTCACAATATAAATATATCAAATGTTTGATAAAGATAAACCTGTAATTACACCCCCCCAACCACTGGAAAGGGAGGGGGCGCTAATGAGCCTGAAATGCTATTTGCCACCATAGAATGGAGCGACGCCTGCGAGCTAGTTCAGGCAGACAACTCGAACTGCAATGCCATACACGTCACATGTCCCACTCTCATAACCATCATCCAATCCTGCCCTCTGCCTCTCAAATTGGCGGTCTATTTAAACTGGGGAAAAATCTCCCATCTCTCCCTCTGCCTGTCAACGCCTCTGCTGCTGCATGCCATTGCTGATATTTTATTCTTCCCCGCCGCCTCCCCAGCTTCCACCTGCAGGCTCCGGGGGTGTTTAGTATGTTTTGCTCATCACTCCTCAAAGTCTGCATGTAAACTTATCTGCAGGGAGTGATGAGGCCGGAGCCTGGGCGCCAAATATGAATATGTATTTGCTGCTACAATAAACAATTTAAACGTGAGTTGTCTGACTGAACTTTATAAATGATGGATGTAGTCTCCATGACATCACCCATCTGTTCCTGAGCGCTGTTTTCAAGCCAATCGTTGGCAACCAGGCATAGTGGGACCTAAAGAGGCGGAGTTTGAGCCTCCTAGCCAACAGCTATGTGTACCTGTCCGGGAGTCACGTCAGTCATGTCCTTATTTGGGCAAAAACTTGTAATCTTAATAACTTCTGAGCTGTCACGTTAGAAAAATTCACCTCCCGTAAGGTGTGTGTCGATAGAGAAATTAGCGATGTAGAGCCAAGCCATTTTTTGAACCAGGCTGTAAACATGTTTATTAATGCTGCAAAGATCGTCTTATTTGAATGGGTGTGTATGTGGTTTCTGGTGTTTCTGCAGCCAGCCTCAAGCAGATTCTCGATGTATTGCACTTCATAACACTTCCGCATGGGCTTCATATTTTGAGATCGGAGGTTGCCGCTTGGTTGCCACCCAACATTAGACAGAAGACCGCATTGAACAGCCAATCATATTGCAGAGTGAGAGGTAGGCAGGGCTTAAAGACGTTAGGAGCAGAATGTAAAGACAGCTGAAACCTACCAGCTCAAAGCAGAGTCGTTTGTCTGACACTGTGTCAACTCTGTGTTAACTATTAACTTAACTTCATTAAATAGAATTTCAGGATGTGGGTAAAGGAAGAGCACAGAGACAATTTCTGCTGTGCATGTTGAACACATTTAATGTCCACCGCGACCGTAGTACAACTGAACACTGAATAACAGTGATGCATTCACTGCACTGTGGGAAAAAACATTTAGTAATCTTAAAGGGGAGAGGACAACTCAAAACAATACTCTATAAACTGATACACAGTCCACTCTTTGATATCTTTGTTGTAAATTTAAATCAAATTATGCAAATTACCACAAAATACCTACTTCCTGTTAGCACCGTCAGAAATGATGGATTCAAGAAGCTCATCTGAAAACTAAATCCAGATACAAGCTAACAAACGGTCATCATAATTAAAATGAAATGATGATTTGATACCTATCATTGTAACATAATTTTCAATATTGCCCAGCTCTACGTTAACATGCACATTGGTTAAAGATGAGTTCATAGTTCCAATTTGCAGATATCAGTGCTTAAAAATGTCCGTCTATCAGAAGCCTGAATTACATGAAGCATTTAACAAACCCCTTTCCTAATACTTTCTAGCACTGCTCTTCATTTAACTCGCACTAACCACAAATTATGCGTAAGAATCTGCAGCCTACAGGTTGCATAAATGCAGTCACGTTGCTCTGCTGTACTCTACTATTCATTCATCATTCGTCACACCTCCATCACCGGCGTGGAGGTCTCAGCTGAGGGGTTTCATGCTTCTCAAAAATCCCTCAAGATTGACCGAGAGATGCCCCGAGGCAGTAAGCATGTAAGCCTGTATATGTGATCCCTCGCATTATGTAAGAGGGTAAACTGAAACCATGCGTTCATGTGACAACCCTACTGTGGTTTCTGAGCACGTTCCCAGGCATTTTTAGAAAGAAATCAAAGCTTTATGCCATGAAATTAGCTTTAGTCAGGGTATAGTTAAGCTGGCTGCCGTTCCATAAGCTGAGATGTGATATTGTAGCTTCATAGAACGTATTTCTTCACTTCTATAAGCAGAAGGGTTGCAAGCAGCAGAATATGTGTCCTTGTTCAAAGGCTGTCACAGTTTGCTCACCTGTTGAAGGGATCAGACTAATATGGAAATGAAGAAGTCCTTGATGACATAGAGTCATATCTTGAATGCTCTTCATTAATGTTCCGTTATATTCATGGTAAGATCATCACTATCGTCCCCTTTACTTTGCAGTTCAACAAATATCTATTATTTCTTAATGCTGACCTTCAAAACTTAGCTTCTTTGAGCTGCCTGTTACAGAGTTATAAAGAGTAAAGTTATGCTGAACCTTGAGGCTCTACTACAGACCATGAGTGCTCTGAATCTCATCTCCTGTTGTTGGAAATTTCCTCCCCTCAAAAATGTGTTTTTCTAGTTTCACTGTATGTCCCTTGACGTGTCTTTTCTGGACTACACTGACTTGAATCCAAGCAAAGTTGGTCACAAGAGAGGTCCTCTACAGGGGGGGGGACTCTAACTCTGTAAAATCTGAAACTCAACAGACCTGGGTGACCTTGATTTAGTAAGTGACACATTTAAAACATTGAAAACCTCTTTTAATGCTCCTTTAATGCCTCTCCGCTTCCACTGCTACGCTGACGACATCCAACTTTACATCTCCACCAATTCCATAACTGCTCCAACCCTCTCCACCCGGACCAACTGCCTGACTGAAATTAAATCCTGGATGCAAAAAAACTACCTCCAACTCAACTGTGAAAAATCTGACCCCATAATCATCGGCCCCAAATCCCTCACAACAACCACCAACAACTTCAACCTCCCCATCGACAATGCTTCCCTCACTCCGTCCTCACATGTTCACAACCTCGGTATCATTTTGGACTCCCATCTCACTCTGGAACAGCACATCAAGCACATCACCAAAACCGCCTTCTTCCACCTTGAGAATATCGCCCGTCTCCGTCCATCTCTCTCCTTTTCCACCGCTGAAACCCTGATCCACGCCTTTATCACTTCCAGACTACTGTAACAGCATCTTCTATGGCCTTCCTTCAAAACAACTCAACAAACTACAATACATCCAGAACTCTGCCGCCCGCCTGCTCACCCACTCCCACTCCCGTAACCTCCAATCCTCCAACGCCCACCTCCTCTCCCTACCACCTGACACCAAGCACCGAACCTTGGGGGACAGAGCTTTCTCTGTCGCCGCCCCCACCCTCTGGAACGCCTTACCACTTAACATTCGAAACTGCCCCAACCTGTCCACCTTCAAATCACTCACCAAAAGCCACCTGTTTAGAATTGCTTTTAACGTATGATTGCTTTTAAATGTATTTTATTCATGTTTTTATTATTCTGTTGTTTTATATGATGTTTTTATCCTTTGTGCAGCGTCTTTGAGTTTTTAGAAAAGCGCTTGATAAATAAAATGTATAATTATTATTATTAATTTATTTTATTTGTTTTTTTAAAACCTCTTCAACAGTGATTTATTGGTCGATTGTCACACCACTTCATTCTGTTGACAAGCACATTTTTTTATGCACAACATTGCAGCTGAGATAAAGGTACTTTATTGATCCCCAGGGGGGAAATTCAATTTTTTCACTCATGCTATTTTGGACATGCTACACATACAGTTTTTTTGGTATATACATACAAATGCACACACATGCAGTGAACATGCTTAGGGAGAGATGTCAGAGTGGGGATACTGCCGTCCACCAGCGCACCCCGAGATGTTGGGGGTTCGGTGCCTTGCTCAAGGGCACCTCGGCAGTGCCCAGGCAGGTGAACCAGCACCTCTCCAGCCACCAGTCCACTTGCCAAACTTTGTCCATACTGGGACTCGAACCAGCAACCCTTCGGTTCCCAAGCCAAGTCTGAGCTACTGCCGCCCCCAAAGAGCGTTCCCTGACCGGGAATCGAACCCGGGCCGCGGCGGTGAGAGCGCCGAATCCTAACCACTAGACCACCAGGGAACTAGACCACCAGGGAAAGATGGAGTCAAATGTGTCAATTCATGGGGGAGGAGTTTGCCCAAGCATACCTGGAATTTTGACAGCAGTAGTTTTTCACAAATAACTTAACTGAAATTACCTTTCACTAGCACTGAACCTCTTTCAGCCTCTGCAAGCTACAAGATAACTGGCCAATAAACAAAACAACAACATGCTAACCCCACTTACTATCATGATACATCCAATAGTAGCAATTTATGTTGCTCCTGATCTGTTTCTTGGTGTGACTGGAGCTCAGACATGTTACACTGAAAACTTCCATGTTTCCTCCAATGCTTGGTGACTGTCCATCTTGATGTGGAATGCTCTTTCGTCCATCCTGAGCAGACCAGCAATACAGGAAGAATGTATAGATGTTGTTTTGGACCTTTTTTTTTTATGATTATTTCTCTTTTTTTCAGCTAGCTGTCATCATAATTTTACAGACTTGCTATATATGACTTCATCATTTTAACCTCTTTTATCTCTGTTTATTTATTATTTTGAGTTTTTATCCAACTAATTAATTGGTTTTCATTTTATTTGATCATTTTATTTGATTATTTATAATTTATAATTTAGTTTTTCATTTATTATTTTAATGTTTATCCTTATTTATCCTTTTCACTTGTTCTATTTTCTCAGATGTGATTTCATCCTTTTATTCTGAAAATCTCTTTTATTTTCCTTTAATGCCTTTATTTACTTATCCATTTTATTTTATTTTATTTATTTATTTATATTTATTTATTTATATTTATTTATTTATATTTATTTATTTATATTTATTTATTTATATTCATTTATTTATTTATTTTGAAAAACCTCTTAAACAATTATTTATTGGTCTATTGTCACACCACTTACGTTTATTCTTTTTAACCTCTTGCGTTGTATTTTGTTTTGCATTTGTTTGTCAGAGCACTTTGTAAACATTTGTTTTTAAAGGTTCTATATAAAGAAAGTTATTATTCTTTTTCATTCATAAAGAAACATGGGGGGGGGCATGTTTAAAATAAGTCAGCATATCTATTTTTCACACGTACAAACTGGAAGGAAAACATCTCTTTGAAGCTTTAAGAGATTTGGTTTTACAAAGTGTAATGCAATGTACAGAATAAAACTTCAACATTGACTCTGAGTCTGGGGGGATAAAAAATCCGATAAACTCCATTAAAGTTATTGCCTCAGTCCTCGATGAGAAAGAGTACAGCCTTAGAAACCCCCTAAAGCTTGGAGACTACGTCTGTATGCTTCTGGTGCCGTGGGACAGAGGGCACAGGACTTTGCCTTTAAGACTGATATTTTTGGAGTGGGTGTGATGGCTTAGATCCCTCTAAGAGCAAGGGATTAGGGTGATGCTGATGCTTAGTGTCTTGGCCTGTGTGCCTGTGTGTCTTGCTGCCTCTGCCTGTATGTCAGCCCGCTCTGTGTGGAGCTGGCCTTTGGAGCCAGATTTGCTTGCTTCATCTGGATGATGTGCGCAGAGATTTCATGGTAGACAGAAACAGAGGGAAAGAGAGAGAGGGAGAGAAACAAAAATAAGGGAGATAGTGTGCGACCGTGTGCATGTGTGCGTCTGTGTGTGATGCATGTGCAGTGAAGCTAACTGGAGCAGGGTGTCCGGGATGCATACACGCTTGACGGCCCGGCTGCAGCCTTGTGATACAAAACATTTAGTGTTAGCGTGTGTGTCTGCACGCACACGGGCAACTGTTACACTGTGTGCACGTGTGGACATGATGCATCAGTGACTCAGCTTCAGCTGTCAAGTGTGTGTCTGTCTGTCTGCATGTGTGTGAGTGTGTCTTTAAGTGTGTTTATGTGTTTGTGTGTGTGTGTGTGTGTGTGTGTGTGTGTGTGTGTGTGTGTGTGTGTGTGTGTGTGTGTGTGTGTTCACATGAGCAAGTGTGACTGTTACTTGGATGAGCAGCAGGACCAGACAGCTAGCCGTCATCATATGACTGTCTTTTTCCTGTCTTATCATCTTTAAACTGTCTATGAGACACAGAAACACAGCCATGGAAACAAACACACACACACACACTCACACACACACACACACACACTTGGATATTCTTTGAAGGGCCTTTGAAGCAACATTAGATCAAACAGTGTCTGAAAGTTGTCAGCGTCTCTGTGTCAGTACGATTTACTGCTTTGACACAAATGATCGGTTAAACTTCACAAAAATGTGTCTAAGATTCACTCCTTATCCTTTTCATAAATATTTGAATATTTGCTTACTCGGGTCACATAATAAATTCCCTTTCACACATGGCCTGATCTAAGTTTCCTGCAGACATTTCTGTGTCCGATTGAAGAGGTTCTGCATCATTTATCTGAGGGAATCAAATGTCACAATCTTGTCCAGCTCAGCGCACAGCAATAAAAACATCATCAGCTCATCATCTGTCCCCTTTACCCTTCTGTTTCTCAGGTCTAGCTGGCCAATGCCGGGCCCGTCGTGGACATCTGGTGGCGGTAGAAGCAGCAGCAGCAGCAGTAGTCGTGTGTATGTGAGCGCGGTGCCCGAGGCCTAGCCCATGTCCAGCCCATAATGCCGTCGTCCACACGGAAAGGGGTGCCGAAGGACCCCGAGCTGGCCGACCTCTTTTTTAAAGATGACCCCGAGGATGTCTTCTGTGACCTGCATGAGATCGGACATGGCAGCTTTGGGGCCGTCTACTTTGTAAGTGCTTTGTTTGGTTTTGAACATTGTTTGAAGGACTTGATGTAAACTGGATATTTAATAAATCTGAAAATATATTTTTGCTCAGGGAACAGGTGAGAAGAGAGGTAAAGATATGATGAATAAATTGTGCAAGGTTACACTTCCACGTTACAAATTGCACATTTAACCCAGATAAACAAACTTTCACAGTAACCTAGAAAATGTAAACATACATTCATGATCATTGTACAAACATTTTTTTCTTTAAAAAGTATTTAGTCAGCCACTGATTTTGCAAGTTCTCCCACTTAGAAAGATGAGAGAGGTCTGTAATTTTCATCAGAGGTACACTTCTACTATGAGAGACAAAATGAGAAAAAAAAATCCAGGAAATCACATTGTAGGATTTTTATAGAATTTATTTGTAAATTATGGTGGAAAATAAGTATTTGGTCAATAACAAAAGTTCAACTCAATACTTTGTAACATAACCTTTGTTGGCAATGACAGAGGTCAAACGTTTCCTGTAAGTCTTCACCAGGTTTGCACACACTGTAGCTGGTATTTTGGCCCATTCCTCCATGCAGATCTCCTCTAGAGCAGTGATGTTTTGGGGCTGTCGCTGGGCAACACAGACTTTTAACTCCCTCCACAAATTTTCTATGGGGTTAAGGTCTGGAGACTGGCTTGGCCACTCCAGGACCTTGAAATGCTTTTTACGGAGCCACTCCTTCGTTGCCCGAGCGGTGTGTTCGGGATCACTGTCATGCTGGAAGACCCAGCCACGTTCCATCTTCAATGCTCTCACTGATGGAAGGAGGTTTTGGCTTAAAAATCTCACGATACATGGCCCCGTTCATTGTATTGTATTGTTCAGGTGCCGTTAATACAGGTAACCAGTGGAGGACAGAAGAGCTTCTTAAAGAAGAAGTTACAGGTCTGTGAGAGCCTGAAATCTTGCTTGTTTGTGGGTGACCAAATACTTATTTTCCACCATAATTTACAAATAAATTCTTTAAAAATCCTACAATGGGATTTCCTGGATTTTTTTTTCTCATTTTGCCTGTCATAGTTGAAGTGTACCTCTGATGAAAATTACAGACCTCTCTCATCTTTCTAAGTGGGAGAACTTGCAAAATCAGTGGCTGACTAAATACTTTTTTGCCCCACTACTACTACTACTACTACTTCATTGACACCTTCATAGTGTATCTTCTGACCTCTCTCACCTCATGTCCATATACAGTTGGCAATGGTTCTTTCCATTTTTCTAACATCATCCTTCTGGCTAAGAGATCACAAAAAGCTATCATGTTGGTTTGTTGTTTAGTCAAACTGATCATCCTTAGAGTTACTCCAAACAGGGCTAGAAGGACATGGTTCTAATGAAGTGTTGCAAATGTCTGACAAGATGTTAAACATGGATTCTCAAAGACTGTTCAGTTTTGGACAGGTTCAGAACATGTGCATGAGAGTGGCAAGTTCTTGTAGACATATGTCACATGTGGGATCAAGATACATTGAACTACTACATGTTTAAGACAAACAGAAGAACAGATTCTGTCAATTATTTTTTGCCACAGCTCTTCTGACATTTGTTGACATACACTACTAGTCAAAAGTTTGCACACACCTTCTCATTCAATGTTTTTATTCAATTATCTTCAACATTGTAGATTAATACTGAAGACATCAAAACTATGCAATAATCTGGTTTTGCCATAATCTGGATTACAACAGTAGTCAAATCGGGCTATCCATTGTGTTCTAACCCTACCTCTGAACAACACAACTGATGGTCTCAAACACATTAAGAAGGCAAGTCATTCTACAAATTAACTCTAGACTAGGCTCATGTTAATTAGAAACCATTCCAGGAGACCACTTCATGAAGCAGACTGAGAGAATACCAAGAGTGTGCAAAGCTGTCATGAAGGAAAAAAGGGGGCTACTTTACAGAATCTAAAATATAAAACATATTCTGCTTTGTTTAACACTTTTTTGTTCATTCAATAATTCCATATATGTTCTTTCATAGTTTTGATGTATTCAGTATTAATCTTCAAATAATTAAAATAAATACAAACCCTTGAATGAGAAGGTGTTTCCAAACTTTTGACTGGTAGTGTAAATCATCCTCCCATTTATTCTTGAGTGACTCCAGAGTCATGACTGTATATGTTTTCAACAGCTGGTAGATTGTACTTGTAACCTGTTTTGAATCTGGTTTATGACTATAAATTTCAATATATTACATATATTGACCACATAATTTACTTATACATTAGCCACATTGTAAAACTCTATGTCCAACATTGTACATCCTGCAAGAGCCCTAGTTGCAATGTGTAGATAATAAAAACAATGGTTTATTGTTTGAATATGAATTGACTTTAAAAGTATTTAAAAGGTCTCTATTAAAAAGTTTATCCCATCTGAGATTAAAAGGCCAAATCTGTAGTAGTGATCTAGCAGCCTGAGTTTTGCAGTAAATTGACAGCACATGAATGAAATGCTCTTTACTACAAGCTTATTATTATCACATGAGTATAGCTATGATTTATTAAATAATTAGTCACCATACATATTCATTTATTGATTTACTGATTTGTACGCGTTGTAAGTGTAGCCCCTGCTACATTATGAGCTCTTTGAATGCAATTAAATGGAGACAGATTCCCTCTCAGCACTTCTCTGTAGCTTTTCTTATTAATCTCATCATCACTAATTACCCATCAAGCCTTTCATTCTAAAGCTGAGTCGAGGGGGGGTTGAAAGCATGCTGCATCTCTCTGCTCTCTCTCTTCATTGCTTCCTTCTCTTCTCCTCTCTTCTCTTCTCTCCTCTCTCCTCTCCTCTCCTCCTCTCCTCTCCTCTCCTCTCCTCCAGATGTAGAGCTGGAGGCAATAAGCTCTCTCTCTCTCTCTCTCTCTCTCTCTCTCTCTCTCCCCCTCTTTCTCCCTCCCTCCCTCCCCTCTTAAGACATCTGTTTTCTTGCTGTAGAAAAACAGAAGCTGTACATGGTGGGGCAGGATTTTGTGGCAGGGAGGGCTTTATGAACCTCTTCTATCCCACTGTCCTTTACACACACACACGCGCACACACACACACACACACACACACACACACATGCACGCACATACACATACATACCCAGACGGCCCCAATACATCACTAGCAGCCCTGGTGCCAATGTCCGTCTGGCTAACAGGCTCCAGTGTGCGTCTAAATCCTGCCCTGATGCCAGCTCTGTGCTCACTGACACACTTATTCTGTCTGCATTACAAGCTTTAGCTGTTAGACTGAGCAGCTGACAGTGAAAGCACTATATCAGAAAAAAGATATGCAATCCTCTCAAATATAAACAACAAGTATAAGACGGTTCATATGTATTGACAGCATATACAGTTAAAGATCTCAAATCAGAAGGATGGATTGTCTACATTTGGCCTTAGAGGCAAAAATGGTTGCAAATCACACATTACTCATTAAGCTTTTTGCTAATAAGTAATGCCAGCTCAAATGAGCATAATGCCATTCATATTAGAGCTTCACTTGTCTGAATTATAGCAGCTTGTCAGTGAGAGGACAGAGAAGTTTTAATAAGTAACTCAAAGTGAAACTGTTTCAGTGTCCCTTAACTCCCAATGGATGTTCTGACTTTGTATTTACATCACTGTGGGGGATTAATGTGTGCATCCAAAGAAACTGATGGAAACATGAGGAAGTAAACACAAACACACTCAAAGGGTTGGTTTATTTTGCACTGAAGTAGTAGTAATAATAATAATAACAAAAATAGTTATATTTGTAGAACACTTTTAAAAAACCAAGTAATAAAGTTATTTACATGGGCAGCAAAGTTTAACAGGCAGTTAATAAAAACACACAGGTCAAGATAAAGAAATAAAACACATTTTAAAATACTTAAAATTCCCCTAAAATAACTCTAAGGAAATGCAATTATTTTAAAATATATTTCTTAAAATGGTTAAATCAAAAACAAACAAACAAAAAAAAATCAATAAAATAAAATAAAATAATACAAAATAATAGATAAATAAATAAAACAAAAAAATGATATAAAAAATAAAACAAAATAAGACAAAAAATAATAAAACAAAAAAAAATGAAAGAAAAGAAAAGAAAAGAAAAGAAAATAATTACAGAGAGGCTCTACGATAAAAGTATGTTTCCAGAAGAGATTTTAAAAGAGCTCACTGACTCAGCAGACCTGATCTCTTCTGTACTATCCATTGATCAAGTAAGGGACAGAAAGCAGATATTTTACAGCTCTTTCATTTTGTTACATCATCTGGGAAGTATAGAAATACTGCTTTACTGTTAAATAGAGCCTCAGGTTAATTGCATAAAAGCAGAGAAAAGTGCAGTAACTATGCCCATAATGTATGCATTCTCTCTGCGTTTGTGTGCATGCAAAGTCAAGTAAATTCATGCAGAGTGTGCACCCATAGTTTATGCATGTGAAGATTAGGGAGGAACTCCATTATAGAGAAGAACAAGGGGAATTCCCCCTGCTGTGCATGCAGGCCCATCATCCAGGGATTTGAACACACACTACTGTAGCTTATGCCGAATGAATTAGCCTCGTGTAATTATTGATACTCCCCCTTTCTCCGCCGACAATTAGCTTGAATGCATTTCAATATTTCAGCATTACATGTTTTTTTCCCCTCTCTTCTCTATAGCCAGCGTTCTATACATTACACCGGAGGGGAAAGGCTTTAATACGGGAACTGACAAGCAATCATATGGATCAAATGAATCTGAAACAAAGTCAAATGGGAATACTGTGTTGCCTGCTGTTACTGTAATTCCATTTGAATCTCGACATGAAATTCCCATTCATTTGTAAGTGGGATGAAGCCGAGATAAAGGCTTAGGCTGAGCTGCTGCGGAGCTGTCCATGAGGGCAAAAGCCTTTGAGGTTAACACCACGGGTTTAGCATGGCTGTGTGGATGTGCACAGACGACTCAAACACTTACAGTAGCAGCAGGAGGATAACCACACATCATTTACCTGCAGGCATCCTCTAATCATGTTGTTGAGTGCTTTGATCAGGTGGAAATGTGTTTAAATTCAAATGAGAGGATGTGTTATTGCCCCGTCACTCTGCTGTAAAGGATTTGCTTTGTGCATGCTTAAGGTGTTTTGCATCCTGCTCACCGTGAGATCACCCTTCTGAATGCTAAAAGGGAGTGAAAGTAAAGGGTCATGAAAATCAACTCATGTTATGTCATGAGCAGAACATAAACATTAATAAATTGTTTATTAAGCTCTATAATACAGATTCATGGTAAACAGTTGTAAGTGTATCTGCATATTTATCAGAACCTTCAACTCCTCCTTTTGAAGAATGTTGGAAACAGGATGATTACCACTCAATTAGTGTTTTACATCTTCACTTTGGGTTGTAATAATGTGTGTCAGTCCTAATTTATTGATGCTGGATCCTTTTTATGGAGTCTTACAGCCAGGGGGGGACCAAATTAATAAAATGAATAGGGCTTTGTGTCTTGTGAGAGAATCTCTGTTTTAGATATGACTTTTTTTTTTTTTAAGTTTATAGATTTTTAGACTTTTAATAGGTGCTGATCTCTCTGTTCTCCTCCTCAGGCACGAAACTCCTACTCCAATGAAGTGGTGGCCATCAAAAAGATGTCTTATAATGGCAAGCAGACTACAGAGGTAAGACAAAGTGTAACATACAGGTGTAGCTGTAAAAGGATCAACACAATTTGGTGGCTATCTCCAGAAAAAGAAAGATTGAAATTGTATTCCTCTTGCTCCAGTCCCGAAGAACGCCGGAGCTCAGAATACAGAAACAGCTTTAAGTCCATTCTGTAATGATATTCCCCTAACATTTGACACTACAGTAGCTTGTCTCATTTGTGGGGCTTACTTACCCTAAAGGAACAGAAATAATGTGAAATGATAAAAAATAATTACCCACCACCAGATGCAAAGTTTGGAAGAAAACACGTGCTCCCCTCAGGCGTGCCCCTGAAAAAGTAGATGTATGCACGGTGTATTTCAGAGGGCGGGGTATGAGATCACAGCGTACACTTCACAATTCAACACCTCTGCAGTTTAGCATGTGAGAACTCCTGCGTGTTATTGTCAGAGTTTTTGCTTGCTCATTAACTCTTCTGGAATATTTCTATCTCACCCTCCCTCGTCTTTTTTTTTCTATATTGCTGCAGCACTTTTAAAACACTTCCCCGTCTGTCTACATGCAATAGTAACAGATGTATAAAAGCCTTTCTACAGGTTTGAGTGCTTACTACAGAGACGCCAGCTGCACCATTGCAATCAAAGTCACAGAAATGCCTCCTTAAGTGTAACCTTGATTGTACCTGTAGTGTGTAACCATCTGTGTGTCTGGATTGGTTCCCGGCAGAAGTGGCAGGACATCATTAAAGAGGTCAAGTTTTTGGGACAGCTGCGACACCCAAACACGATCGAGTACAAAGGCTGCTACTTGAAAGACAACACTGCCTGGGTGAGTGGATCCTTCTCTCACAACTCTTTCGTTTGCTAGTTCCTCTCTTTGTTTTAGCCGTGCAACACTTGTTAGTTTAATCTTTTTCCTCCCCGTCCTCTTTGTCTGATTCTTTTCCTCTTAGTCTCCATCTCTCTCTCTCTCCTCCACCCAGTGTAAACTTATCTTTCTCTGTATATATTGTAGTCGATACAGCATTAAAATGTTCAAAGTTTGCAGCCAAAACAAGTTCGATTTTACCCAAACTTGACCTGAAGCTTTGTATCAAGCATGATTTGTGAATGATGAATTATTTAGCCGTAACTATTTTCTGTTTCAGCTGGTGATGGAGTACTGCCTGGGCTCTGCATCAGATTTACTAGAGGGTAAGTGTCTTTATTAATATGAAACGTGCACACAAACACTGAAACATTTACACATTTGAGCCACACTCAGCAGAACAGACGAGACATGGAACAAAAATATTCTCATGTGTTTAAATTAGCACATAATCACCTGAATATCAATCAACCAATCAACCTTTATTTATACTCGAGGGATCATTGAGGGGCAACCAACATGTACAATGATATCAAGTCAGATACAGTGACATTTAAAAAACAAATAACAAGGCATCAAAAGAATCCAAGTCATCAAATAGGATAATTTGTGATTTGGAGATAAAAACAATTAAAAGATAAAATAAAATAATACAAACAAAAGGAGGTGTAAGGGATTGACTATAAAATGCCCTAAAATAGGAAGGGACTGTTGACTGTTGATCTTTTTGGGGGCGGCAGTAGCTCAGTCCATAGGGGCTTGGCTTGGCAACCGGAGGGTCGCAGATTAGAGTCCCAGCATGGACAAAGTTTGGCAAGTGGACTGGTGCAAGGCACTGAACCCCCAAGTGCTCAGGGTGCGCTGGTTGATGGCAGCATCCTCACTCTGACATCTCTCCCTAAGCATGTTCACTGCATGTATGTGCATAAAATTGTATGTATATACACCAAACTGTGCGTGGAGCATGACCAAAAATAAACACAAGATGAAAAATTTAATTAATAAAGTATGTTTCTTTCTTTCTTAAAATGCTACCATAAATATATACAGGTAAACCTAGCTAAAACAGTTACAAAGTGGGATGGAAAGGTTGAAGATCAAGTTTGTAAATTGTCCAAGAGGTAAAAGTGCATTTAGTTCAAGACGCTGCTGCAACTTATTCCAGAAGTCAGGAGCAGAGAAACAAAAAGTAGTCTTTCCCAGATTGATGGAACTCAAGGAACATGCAAAAGCAGCTGGTTTGAGGTGTGAGTCTGATAAAAACAGAGTAAAACTGGCATTCACAACTTAAAACCTATAAAAAATTGTGTTCTCTTCTCTCGTTAGACAAACTTCACTAAATGACTCAAAACAGAGCAAAGCACTTCATACATGTTGCTCTCAAAGGTGTTCTGAGAGCCAATACCTGCAGCAATGACCTCAACTAGGATCTTAGACAGAGACAATTAAAGTGAGAAGCAGAATGACTTCACTCATATTTGTTGTGATGTTACATCGATCACTTCTTCAGAGGGTTATCTCTCTACTATTTGAATCTAAAGGCCAAAGAACATCCTCCTGTTTTTAGTGCTCGACCTCCTTATCTGTTTACCCTCTGAGCACTCCTGACCCTGAACCTTATGTGTTATTTTAAGCACCTATGTGTGTACTCATCGCTGACGCACATACACAGTCATGACAGTTGCTCTGTTTTTTGGCCTTTTTCTCTCAGTCATAGTTCTGCTGTGACCTTTTGCCTGGGCATGCATTCACTCTGTTTCTGCAACAGTCCACAGGGAGCCAATTTCAAAGCTGTGATCCATATGGTCGATGCCATGGGGAGGGATGTCTTATTTCCATAGCAGCAGGAGAATATTTTATACTAAAACTTTACATTTTTGATTACCAGGACCTTGATGAGACATGAAGTCTACACCACACAATGTTTATGTTGTCTGCTTTTCCTGTGCACCTATCAGAGTATACTGTTATGTTCTAGGAGTTAGAGCTGGGCGATATGGCCTTGGAATAAAATCCCTGATTTTTTTTACGAAAAATTCAATTTACGATTTTAAAGCAGTATAACTTTCAGCAAGATGTCTTGTTTGAAACAAAGCTACAGTACAACTTAAAGAGACTTATTTTCCATCTCATGAAAATAATAATTTCTTTGACTGTGACATTAAGCACCATGAACCAAAACTACTTCAAAAAAGTAAAATGAAAGTACCTCCTCTGGGAAAAAATGTGTCTTTTGTAGAATAATCCTCCTTGAAAACTAAATTCTTTATGCAACTGCTTAAGAAAAGATCAATTTCCACATTGTGATAGATGTAGTGCAAATATATCTTTCATCAAACTTCATATTTTTGCAGTGGAGGAGGTTACAGAGAAAATCTAGATTTTCTTTTTTTTAAAGGTGACATATCATGCAAAATCAACTTGTTAATGGTTCTCTACCTGAAATATGTGTCCCTGGCATGTCTACAAACCCCCCGAGAATGAAAAAAATCCATTCTGCCCGTGTTCTGATTTCTCCACCTTTCTGTAAATGTGTGCTGAAAAGAGCCGTTTCAGACTTCCGTGTTTTTGTTACGTCACAACAATATCCGGTCTGTCACAGAGTCAGAGCTCAGAGCTTGTTCAGCCCATAGACTGTATAAAATACAACTCAACTCCTCCTCCATTTTTCATTACCTGCACACGTGTGCTAACAAGGAGCTTAGGAGGGAGGCATGCTAGTTGTAGGCTGTCTTAATAAACACAAAGGTCGGTTTTACTCCCCACGTCTGCAGATTTGAAGATTTAGGGGATGATTTTTATTTGTCATGGAAAAGTGCTAGCGCTAGTTAGCATAGCCACATAGCTACATGTCGTAGCTGTAGCTGTGTACCAAGACACACGTCGAGGTACTGACAAATAAAACAACAAGAAACACAAAATCTGTGACCAATCCATCAGAAAGGTCCTGCTGCCTTTCTGGCAGAGGTCGGTTTTACTCCCCACGTCTGCAGATTTGAAGATCTAGTGGATGATTTTTATATATCATGGATAAGTGCTAGCGCTAGTTAGCATAGCTACATAGCTACATGTTAGTAGCTGTGTACCAAGACACATGTCTACATACTGATAAATAAAACAACAAGAAACACAATATCTGTGACCAATCGTTCTGAAAGGTCCTGCTGCAGAGGGTTGAGGGTTGAAGTAACGCGCTCTGTGAGCAGCCGTATATATTCAGCCAACATGTAAACATTAGATCAACGTGCTGGAGAGCCGAGGGCACATCCACTTCCTGAGGGGGCGTGGTCAGAGAGAAAACAGAGTGTTCTGAGGAGGGCTGAAGAAGAGGGTTCTTCAGGCATGCCAAAATCTGATTTCAAAATGTTTTTTTGAGCATAAACTTTAAAGACATGTTTTGGGGACCTCTTAGACCAATATATATTGATGAAAAAAGCGTGAAATGTCACCTTTAAATCGCCTGAAACCAAAAACTTGAATTAATCGATTAAAATCGATTTATCGTACAGCCCTACTAGGAGTCTTTGTACTAATATCCACTGTACATATTCCTCCTCTAGTTCATAAGAAGCCGCTCCAAGAGATGGAAATTGCTGCCATTACCCACGGTGCCTTGTTAGGACTGGCTTACCTACATTCCCATAATATGATTCACAGGTGAGTAAGTTTGTTTCCTCAATCCAAGCATTTCCCAACAGGACTTAAACCAAAATGTGATAAGATGAGGTGAGAGACACATGTTCTCCCTTTATTGCAGTGTTAACTCATTAAGCTGTAAAATCTCTCGTCTGCACTTAGGTTTGTTCTTCTCAAATATAATCACGAAGAAGGAGCAGCTCTTCTGTTTCACCGGTGTCCACAGTATTATCTTTATTGGCAGACAACTATGACTGGCATCCAATAATAGCACCATATGGAACCTTTTACCGTTAAACACTGATCTCATTTCAGATATGTAATCATATCTTTAAATACGTTACAGCAGTGACCTGTCATATTCGGGGACAAGCCTGATGAAATGAATGAATGAGCTGACAAGGTTTCTCTCAGCTGGTGTTGCCAAACTGTATGTTCTCACTCTGCTCATCCACCTCTCCCCATCCAGAGATGTGAAAGCTGGTAACATCCTGCTGACTGAGCTGGGTCAGGTCAAACTGGCTGACTTTGGCTCTGCCTCCATTGCCTCACCTGCCAATTCCTTTGTGGGAACACCTTACTGGTCAGTATACACAAGACAATGACAAAGTATTACATGAAGCTATCTTTTGCATGGACTTATCAATAGTTTTGCACAAGCTAGCTGCTTTTTTTTCCTTATTTGTTTAAAACTCTGAGGTGAGCTCCATAAATTATAGATATTTTTGTTTGTTAGGTTCATGAGAAAATCAATCAGGGGTTTTTGCTGTGAGAACAAGGTTGATCATTGATTCAGTAAGTGAGAGAACTGAAATAACTTCTCCTCATTGTGTGATTTTTATTTCTATTTTATTTTTATTTGTATGCCTTATTCTTATGCCTTGTACAAAGAGAGCACAGTTAAGTCAAATTCCTTGTGTGTTCAAGCATACTTGGCCAATAAAGCTGATTCTGATTCTGATTCATTGTTACCGTCAGTTTCATCCATCCGCTGCTCTCCAGCAGACACACCGGTGCCTCTAACACACAAAATACCAAACCTTGTTCTCACAGTGTGGCTCTTTGTGTGATAGTTCTGACCGATTGGCAACCTCCAGTCTCAAAATATGAAGCCCCATGCGGAAGTGTTATAAACTGCAGTTCACTGAGCGTCCACTTGAGGCTGGCTGCAGAAACACTGGAAACCACATACACACCCATTCAAAAAAGACGATCTTTGCAGCAGGAATTAACATGTTTACAGCCTGGTTCAAAACACGGCTTCGGTCTAAGTAGCTAATTTCTCTGTCCGCACCATAGACTTTATGAAATATGGACTTAGTATCCGTGACGTCACCCATCTGTTTCTGAAGCACTGTTTTGAGGCCAATTGTCGGCGGCAGCCATATTGGTGCTGTGGAGCCAGTGTGACATAAAGAGGCGGGCTTCGAGCCTCCTAGCCAACAGCTACAGTGTTCCCGCCTGCCAATCAAGTCAGCTGTGCCTCTCATTGGAGGACTTGTAATCTCAATTGCCATGTTAGAAAAAAATTCGCCCCCCCTCACAGTGTGAGCCGATCGAGAAATAAGCTATCCAGACTACACTGGTCTTTTGTACCAGGCTGTAAACATGTTTATTTCTGCTGTAAAGATCCGGTACAGCGTTCAGGAACAGATGGGTGACGTCACGGATACCAAGTCCGTTATTTCTACAGTCTGTGGTTCTGACATATAAAAGAAAATTGAAGCACATAGTGTGTTTTTTCCGGCAATGTTGCTTATTCTTCCCTAATCAGTGACAGATATATCAGGTTTATGTCTCATATTTTATGTCCAGAAATCACTGTAAAGCCCTTTCAGGGTCTTTCTCTGATACAGAAACCATCAGCTGACATTACCCTCCATAATATTCCCCTAACACACTTTGTGCAGCTTTTATGTTGAATTAAAATCATCACATAAACAGCCAGGCCAGTGAAGGACTCTCATCATCCCAAAAGCCTGCAGAACACAACTGTGTCTCTCTCGTCTCACACACACACACACACAAGTTGTCACACTCCACATTTATAGAAACACACACATTTTCCAAAAACTGAGCTGCTATCACAGCATACCAGAGTCTTTAAAAGCTCTGAGAGGCTTAGCAGATTATAACATTTTCATGGATTTTTCCCCATACTTAATAAACTCTGAGTGCATGTGTATGTGTGTGTGTGCATTTGCATGTGTCTCTCCCTGTCCTCAGGATGGCCCCAGAAGTGATCCTAGCCATGGACGAGGGCCAGTACGAGGGGAAAGTGGATATCTGGTCCCTGGGGATCACTTGTATTGAGCTGGGTGAGCTTGCCCCTACCTGCTAGTCGAAGGATGCTCATACAAACCCATTGAGTCAGAAAGACAACAGATTATAGCTCATTGAAATGTATCAAATGAACAGACAATCGTATCTTATTTGATCCTGCAAGCTTTAGGGACTTGTTGATTGTGGAAACTCTGGCACTGATGCATCACTCTTCTCTCTTTCTCTCCCATGTTTTATTATTTTAGCGGAGCGCAAACCGCCCTTGTTCAACATGAATGCCATGAGTGCCTTATATCACATCGCACAGAACGACTCTCCCACGCTACAGTCCAATGAGTGGTGAGTTTTAAACAAACCAAAGAGGTTTGTTTTTAAATTCCTTCTTCATTCATTAGGATTTTTGCCGAACGCTGTCCACTCTGAGATCTGTAAAACCCTAACATTTTTTAAAACCTTTTTATGGATCTTTTTAAACATGAAGTCACACATCGCAACATGTATCGACCACAAGATCGACAAACAACACAACTTGACAAGACAATCCAAGCCTAACATTCTAACAAACATATACATAAAATATAAAAATACAACAAGATATGTATTGAAAGCAAATCAAAGCGAGACAAAACAAAACAAGACAGCAAAAAAATAATAAGAGTAAGAAAAGAAAAGTAAAGAAAGGGGGTGGAGGCACTCTGAGTTTGATAGAAGTGGTTCAGGGAGCCTGTGTAGATCAGTCAAACCCCAAAATGTCAAAACAGGTGATTTAAGTGAAAGACAGAATTGTGAAAATCCAGTGAAACTGTTGCTACAATTCTTTCAGTCAACTGTGAGTATCTAAGCCAAATCCGATCAGGGCTTCGTCAGGGTATGACATCCCTGTGTTAATCTGCATGACCTGTGATCCCTGCGACAGGCGTTGTGCAAGGTCACACTTTAAGTCTCTTATGTAATTACCAGGGAAACCACCACCAATGAAATACAGTGTAGAGAACACCATTCCTGCCTGGATTTAATACATACTTAAATGTGTAAAAACATCAAAACACAGCATTTGGGTTATTCTAATATTATTCCAGTGGTTTAAACTTGTATAGTGTGTGTTTGCCATACTAACTAGGGTGTTTCTTTGTACACAGACTCTGTGTTATGGGAAAACAGCCTGCCTTATGCATTATTACATGCTGCTCCCAGCCTCAAAGTATATTATTGCAGAAACTAATAGATTCTCTTGAGACTGTCCTTCCAGACATCAAAAAACTTTAAGCAATTAAATTTAGGCCAGCAGGATTAAAGCAGCTCTTTGCAGTATCATCTCTCACACAGTGTTGGAAGTGCACCTTGTTTTAGTCGGGACGAGTTGTGTTGCTGGATTGCAGCAAAAAAGTATGATATTTTTATCTTTAGTTCATCTCATAATTAAAGCAGCTACGTAGAAGTGTTCACTTTTTCTATTTCCAGAAAATATCTCGTCTGTTGAGAGGCTTTTTATGTAAAGACATAACAAAAGAAAAGGCATCTGTTCTGCTGCTTTTATAACAACATTGTAATGACATTATTTCAGTTCTCTTTAGGAGGATTCATTACAATTTGGGCGAGTTATTTGGAAGGAGAGAAGTATGAATGTCAAGACTTTCTGCTTGCTGCACATTATCTTTCAGTTTATTCTCTAACCAGGAAGTAATAATGATAATAATAATAACTTTATTTATATAGCTCCTTTAAAAATTAATGTTTACAAGGTGCTTTGACAAACAAAGCATGGTTCGAATAAAAAAGTTAACCTTTTGACAGACAGGGAGGAGGAATTTTAACAATGCAAAGCAGAATACAACTCAAGGTTAAAAAGGATATTTGTAAATTAAACATGTAAAATAATCATAGTTTAAAGATAAATAAATAAAATGAACACATAAAAATAAATGAATAAAAATGTTTAAGTAAATAAAAGCATTAAAAGGACAGTAGAATAGGTTTTCAGAATAAGAGGACTACATCACATCAGGAAAATTTGAAAAAGTGAAAAGGATAAATCAGGAACATTAAAGCCATAAATGAAAGAAATAAGATCAATCAAAACAATAAATATTCAAATAAAATAATCAAATATAATTTAAGACAATCAATTAAATGGATACAACTAAAAATAATAATAGAATAGAAGAAAACGCAGTTAGAGGGATGAAGTCACTGAAGAGCAAGTCTGTAAAAATGGCTTTTTAAGAAGAGATTTAAAAGACGTCACTGACTCTGCGTGCCTTATCTCCTCCGGGAGGTCATTCCAAAGCCGAGGTCCCCTTTGGATTTGAGCCTTGACTTTGGAACGACCAAAAATCCCCCATCTGAGGATCTAAGGCCCGCGAAATGGCTTGTAGTTTGTTAGCATTTCTGCAATGAAGTTTGGGGCGAGACCCAGTAAAATCTTTAAATCTATTCTGAAGTGCACAGGAAGCCAGAGGAGAGAAGCAAGGACATGAGTGATGTGATGTGATGTGATGTGTGTGGACCAGTTGGAGGCGAGAGAGTGAAGTGAACTTTCCTCATAGGTAATTAACATGTGCACAATATGAGCTAAATAAGTAGGTAGACTTGTACACATCAAGAGGAAACATATTTAGCACTATTAATTGATTGATAAGCAGTGGTGGACGAAGTACACAGCTTCATTACTTAAGTCAAAGTAGAGATACTCCTGGTCAGATATTACTCCAATACAAGTTACAGTTTATCTGTCAGATTATTACTTTAGTTAAAGTACTGAAGTACTTGCTTTTAAAAATATTTAAGTATTCAAAGTACTTCTTAAAAAATCTCAAGACATTGTATTTTCACAATACATAAGTGCAGTAAAGAATACATAGAAGTACATTCTGTTACATTATGTTTATTTAGAAACCATTACTTGAAATCTCTAAAAACTATACCATGGAGTAAAAACAGAAACTAAGTTACACCAAGCACAGACAACTTAGTTTGAAATGTTCATCTGGAATGAGACAAACATTACATATCTCAACCCGCTTTCTCAGGTTGGACAGTGAATGTTTGTATGTTTGGGCAGAGTGGGAAACAGGGAGAACATTTCAAATGATAAGTATCATTCTTCATCTCAAAAACCTCTAACACGGGCTGAAGATATGGCCATGGGTGCTCAGGTGGAGAATTATAGCCATCATTACCACCTCTAAATGAACTGCCTGATCTGAGTGTTTGCTCTGTGTTTGCTCCACGTTCAACCGTGGAGACGCACGATATACAGGTACGACTAAACCACTGAGACAAACAGAACTACACAAACACATTCTACTGTCTTAGGGATCAGATTTCAGAAAAGAGAAGGATATTCATGAGCTGACTTCAAAGCTAAAGTAGTGAGTAACTAGAGCACTGATAGAAATGTAGTGGAGCAAAAAGTACAATAATTGTCTTCTGAATGTAGTGGAGTAAAAGTCATAAGTTCCCCCAAAATAATACTCAAGTAAAGTACAGATACTCAAAAAGTGTACTTAAGAACAGTAGTCAAGTAAATTTACTTTGTTACTGTCCACCACTGTTGATAAGTAAGAGATCTAAATTGAGGTAAAAAAAGTAGGAACATGAAATTAGTGAGGCAGCAAATAATCCACTGTTTCCCTGCATGGCTGCAGCCGCTGCTGACACATTGCATGTGAGGTGTGATTCTCAGAGCGGAAATAAAACTTGTGAAATATTAAACTATGTTTGCTCTTCTCCCTATAATCTCCCTTTTGTGTACTTCTTTCATGCTCTCACTATCCTGGTATGAAAGTGAAGTTTGCCGGTAGAGTCATGTCAGCGTTAGCTCCTTGAAATATTTTGCAAGAATGTGTTTTGAAAGAATGTGTATCTTCCACACAGCCAAGGTGAGAGGCTGGATCCTGTTCTCTCCCTGCTTCAGTATACCCTTAAGGCATCCCCGGCCTTCCTGTGTCCTCAAACTGAGCTTTCAATTAAATGAAAACCTTAAAAGGGAAAACTTAGCGTCGGTTCTGACAAAGTGAAAGTCATTAGAAACTCTAGGTTTGCTGCTTTTGACTGTGCACGGAGAGCGCCTGCTGTAAAAATTAGAGCTCTTTTGAACGCTTCTTGTAGCCACAGCGTTCAGGCGAGTGATTGTGTGGGGCGGGCGCAGGGTTGTAGTATTTTTGGAGGAGCTCCAGAGGCCCGAGGCGTCAGCAACATCCCGCCAGATGAGACTAGTAGAGACATCAGCCTCATAGTGTAACTTCAGTTCACATACACAAGGACACACTGTACACACTCTGGCGTGACGTACAAGTGCACTCATGGACCTTTGCGAAGCACAGAGGACACTAGATTTAGAGACTTGAGAGGAGCGAGGTGATACAAACGAGCACTTTCTGACCCTCCGATGGCCCGGCATGTATTGACCATCAAAATCTTAGGTAGCACCTCAGGCTGCTTTACCCTTAACAACCCATCGCAGCAACACAGCACTCACAATCTGTGTTATCATGAGTATATTTTTAGACCAGAGTTAGTGGCAC
Source organism: Notolabrus celidotus (assembly GCF_009762535.1). Lineage (NCBI taxonomy): Eukaryota > Metazoa > Chordata > Actinopteri > Labriformes > Labridae > Notolabrus > Notolabrus celidotus. Next base: position 6,745,552 of record NC_048280.1, read on the forward strand.
ATTGCTCCACAGCTCCAGTGGCCTATATTTTTATTGCTCCACATATTTTACATAATCCATATATGGTTTCTATATGCAGCTACACTTAGAGATTACATAGGATTGTTGTGGTTTAATTCATCGATATGACAAACAAAGGAGTGCATGAGGAGATTACTCGTCACGTAAAGCACTCATTGACGTTAAGTAAAGAAGGTGTGGCTGTCATTACATTATCACTGCTCTTGCTGCTGAGGTTATCCTGGTTTACATGTGTTTGACCCCCATCTGCCTGTCCTCTTTCCCCAGGTCTGACCCCTTCCGGAGCTTTGTCGACTACTGCCTACTGAAAATTCCTCAGGACAGACCCTCGTCAGGGGAGCTGCTACGAGTGAGTGCGCCTCCTTTGTAATCCCTCCAGCTGTGACCTCACTTCCTGTCTCAGTCACTCCCTGAGCCATGGGGATGAGTCACTCCCGCCCACCCACCCACGGCTCCCTAAAATGCAAGAATATACATAGCGTCTTCCTGAGGCCCCCCTGCTGAGAAGGGCTTACTCCGTCTCTTTTTTTTTTTTTTTCCATCTCTGTCGTAACGAAACTTCCTGTGCCTTGCCTCGCAGCCACGGCGCTCAAAGGCTAAAAATAACAGATTATATTTGCTGCTTTCACATTAGTCCTTTGATTAAAGCCCAACAGAAATGTGTTTTTTAATTATTGATTATGCACATTCTACAACCCCAATTCTTAAGAAAGTGAGACACTGTGTAAAGTGTAAATAAGAAATGACTCTCAGATCATTTAAACACAGTGTTTAAATGAAAATAGTGCAAAGACAACACACCACATGTTGAAACAGAACATTTTAAACGCTCATTTTAAATGTACTGCCAGCAACTACTTTCAAAAATACCCTCATGTTGCATCACCTCTCTCTTTTTTTTTTTTTTACAACACCGGTGTGAGCATTGTGGAATAGAAGAGACTTATTCTAATGTTGTCCCATTACTGACTCATATAGGATTTCAGCTCCTCAACAGTCAGGATCTTCTTTTGTCGCTTTGATGCACCAAATGTTATCAATAGGTGACAAGTCAGGACTGCAGACAGGCCAGTTTAGCACCCGGACTCTTCTACTACAGAGCCATGCTGTTGTAACACATGATGAATGGGGTTTCTCATTGTCTAGATCAGGGGTCGGCAACCTTTAACACTCAAAGAGACATTTGGAAAGAAAACAGAGGGAGCCACAAATCCTTTATGACATCTAAAATGAAGATAACAGTGCATGTATTGTTTTTCTACCTTTATGCTATGTATAAAAAACTATAGTGTGTTGCCTATGAAATCAATGAAGTGCTACAGAGAAAATGACATTTTATTTCTGTATGCAAAGAAAACATTTTGAATATTTTAAACTCTTGGTAACAAAAACACGCTGGGAAGGTTTCCATCATAAGAAGCCGAACTTCAATTATCCATCTGCAAAACAAAAAATGCCGTGTAGCAGAGTGTCGCCTGAATAATTTTTTTTTTTAAAAGGTGCACTATTGCACTGAAAAATATAAAATACATATTTGCAAAATATAAGTGCAGATGTTTAGGCAAGGCAAGGCAAGGCAGCTTTATTTGTATAGTGCATTTCATACACAAGTGCAACTCAATGTGCTTTACATTAAAACATTAAAAGCATTGGAAACATTCAGACAAGCATAAAAGAACACAATTAAAATGACAAATATAATAAAACAGAAGAGAAAATGATTCAAATATATTAAAAATTACATTAAAATTTGCATTTAAAGTGAGTTAAAATAAGCTAAGATAGACCCGCCGGCGGGAATTTCAAAGATTGTGATGCATATTTTGAGTGACAAAGGATTAAACAAATGAAGCTGCTTTTTATTTTAATGTTACAAATTCACAATATTCTTCAAATTTAGAATTACAATTTAAAAAAAACTAACAAACAAAAATAAAATACACTTAAAGGCACTATGAGGAGTTTTTAACTGGCTAAGAAACAGACTGAAACTGATACTGATGCCTCTTTATGACCCTCAAAAGCAAAAAAAAGACCATCTACAACAACACTGATACCTTCTCTGTTGTTGTTTTAATGCCTGAAACTGCTCTGAGGGGGTAGGTGTCAGAACAGGTGATTGACATCTTGCTTTAGAAACACCTTTTTTTGGTTGTTTTCATTGCAAATAATCACATGTGTGATAAATCTAAATGTTCAAAGACAACAGGATGAGGTTATTTTCTGAAGACACTTATTTTGCATGTACAGGGCAAGAGATAAGAGGTATCACTTTGTCCACAAGGGGGCGCCAGAATCAATACAAGCTAACAGTTCCTCACAGCAGCTTTAAATAGATTACTCATTATTTATTTTCCAAAGCCACAGGGAGCCACAGCATAAGGATGAAAGAGCTCCAGAGCTGTGGGTTGCTGACTCCTGGTCTAGCTTGAAGATGCAAAGTCCTTCCTGAAAAAGGTTCAGAGGAACCTAGGAGACAAGGAAGCTCAGGGACTCCAGAAAGGTCTATAACAACCCAAAAAGTCAACAGAGTCAGTCTTCCCAAAAAAAAACTCCCTTACGTGTATCCTTTCATTCAAACTTTTGATCCCAGTAGCATTTCCAGGTTAATAATAAACCCTAAAACAAACAGTTTTGAGATGTTGCCACAACGCCACCCCTCACTCTTTTCATGTCACTCATTATTGTCATCTGTTAAATAAAATGCACAGTAGCCCATGATGTAAAAGCTGCAAATCTGCCTTTGTAGTGACATTCTTTTGGCCACACTCTTTAAAAACCCATCAACTTAACAAGTTAATCTGAGTATGTTCATTGTGTTTCCCTGTGATTTAGAGTTATCTTTGTGTTTGTCTGCCTGGCAGGTAATCCTATTGGCCTACTAAGAGTTTTGTGTTAGAGGTGATCACACAGGAGTTTTCACACCTGCTTCACCTTAGGGAGGATGAGGGGAGGCTCAAAGTTAGGTCTGGGAAGATACAGGGGGTGTGGACTGCAGTTTTGGAAGGATCTATTTTAGACTGGAATTCAGTCTTCCCAACACCCCTGACCCAAATCCTGTCCGAAAAACCATTAAAGGGGGATAAGCACCAAACAGACTTTGGATCAGTGTCGAAGGGGCTGCTTCGTACTGAAGAGCTTGGGGGGCTGGGGTGTTAGCTTATGATTAATACTCCACTTTCTCTTCTCACACACTCACACACACAAAATCACTTATTCTTTTAGTGTTTTAGTGCACACACACACACACACACACACACACACACACACACACACACACACACACACACACACACACACACAGAGAGAGACAAACGTCGCTCCAAGCTCTTTTAGGGGGAAATCAGGTCACTAATCTGGTGGCCTTGAGCTATCAGTGTTCTGGCTTCAGGTTAGACTCTCTCTCTCTCTCTCTCTCTCTCTCTCTCTCTGCAAACATTGGTCAGAGTAATAGTTAATTTTTTTTTTTTTCCCATACATTATACAGCGAACAAACCAGAGATATTTTCAGTGCAGCATTAGTTTCCCGTTCCACAAGAGATGGTTGAGCAAGAAATAAATCTAACCTCCAAGTGTTTAAAAAACCAAAGTTATGCAAACGCAACAATTTTAAACTGAAAAGCTGCAAGTCCTCACATATTAGAAGCTAAACAAAAGTATATTTATGACATTTTTTCTGCTATTGAACGTATGGTAAATTACATTTAAAGTATGTTATCATGCTTGCTTTTTAACATTTAGATAAACCAGGAAGTTATCTGTATGGTGTATGTGTAGATGAAAGAAAATGCAGTTTAATGTCTCAAATAGAGACTCCACGAGGAGCTGGTAGCTAGGAGTTTGTTATCCTTGGATGGAGTAAGGTTATCTGTTCACCTTTGCTCTCAGTCTTCATGCTAAGCTAGGATAACCTGGCTGCTAGAACCAGCTGTATAATTGATTTTACTCATACTGGAGTGCTTTTAATCTCTTCATCTGACACATCTGCTGGAAAGAGAAGAAGAGTTGTCCCAAGACGTTGCTGTCTAGGGAATTTTGCTTCTGCTACTGCAGCGTGAGTAAATTAGACGGACTAAAGCAAATTGAGTACTCTTAAAAAAGTTAATATGTGATAAAAAAAAAAACCATTTCATTTTGTAAACTAATGAGATCTAACAGTGTTAAATCTCTGAGGATGAATTAGGGATTCTGGCCTCAGATTTCTCTCATAAAGGGAACAAAGTGAAGATGCTGTCGCTTCTTCTTACCGCTAACCTTATAATGAGGCAGAATCCTGGTTGATGGGACTGGGCTGGCCAACCTCCCACACTCTGGTGTAGGTCCGTCAGAAAACGGGACAAATCACTCTCAACTCTATTTTCAGAGTGTGATGTCACTCCCCCGTGTCCTGACTAACCCAATCCACCAGCATCTGTCACATGGACAGGAAGGTGTGCAGAGAAAGAGAGCTGGAGACAGACCTAAAAATATACTTTTACTCCTTTTCTTTACACAGTATGTATATTTCAGTCCTGTACTCAAAGGATGCATACGTTTCAGCTGCCACACCACACCAATATTTTATGAATGAGAGTGACTAAGAGAAGGTGTGAGTGGAGTGGGATGGAGCACACGGGGGAGAGGATTTTGTGTTTTTGGTGTATTTTTATTTCACATTGATGTCACACAGTAAATTGCTGTGAAGATAGAACTGTAGATAACTAAAATAAGGTCACATCACTACCTTCCTTCTTTCCTGACCCAAACCAGCTACCCCCATCCACTCTGACCTGCTGGTTATGTAACACCAATAAATAATTACATGAGTGCATAATGCTCCAGTCTGACAAATCACACCTCCATCAAATTACAGAAAGGTTAATATGCTTCAGTAGAATGGCTCAACACTTTTTAATTCAATATAAATGTAATCAGACTCATCAGTTTAGTGTAAAACTGGGTCAGGATATAAAATGGAAAAGTATGACATTTTAAATAAATGTGGCCTTTCGTGGGATTTTTAGCTGCTAATGCTCATTTTGTCTGCAGTGGCATCTTCTGGATTATGTGTCTCTCATATTATAAAATTATGAGTTAACCCCTTAATCACTTTTAAAGGCAGATTAATGTGTTTTTGCCTTCCAGGAAACCCAAAAAAAAAATCCAGATTAAGAGACAGACCTCTTCATAAATCCTCCAAAATACTAATTTATTTGTATTTGTTTCTTAATATGATTAAACTGTTGCAGTCATTAGCTTCTTGCCTGAGCAAATCCATTTAAGAAATTATTTGTTTAGAGGAAAAGGATTCAGAGTGTTTTTGGAAATCAATTTTATGGACACTCTCACACACACAGCCCATGTGTTCAGTGTACTACAGGAGGAAGTGTGCTGGGACGCCCAGGATGGGCTGAGCAACCTAACAGCGCCCTCTAGTGATAGATACAGACATGGTGTCCGTTATAAAAACACACTTGATGAAAGAAGTTGATGGGAATGCAGACTCCAGAATGAAACGTCCTTAAAATGCAATTTAGAAGATCTTTTTTCCTGAAACATCAAATCTTTAAGGTCCTGCAGAAATTGAGTTGTTTACTTTAAATCTTTCAAATATCCTCCATCATCAAGCAAACAACTTTTTGTTACTCCTTAAAAAATATGTCTTGTGTTTTTCTTTGTGACACCTTGATTTAATATGATTTATAAATGTTTGAAATGACTTAAATAAAGGTACAAGAACCATTGCAAAACAATGTCTGAAGTTTATGAAGTCAGACTACATTATTTTCTATTCCATAAACTTTTTTTTCTGTTTACTCACAAACTCACAACTTCCTCTGTTCTCGTTTTCTTCTCCAGCATGATTTTGTGCGACGGGAGCGATCGCCGCGCATCCTCATCGACCTCATCCAGAGGACCAAGGATGCGGTGCGTGAGCTGGACAATCTGCAGTATCGCAAGATGAAGAAGATCCTCTACCAGGAGAAACACAACGGGCCGATGGGAGAGAGCCAGGAGGAAGAGGAGGTGGGTGGAGGGTTCATTTAAAAGACAAGTTGGAGGTTGAGAGGAGGAAGATTTAGAAGTAGGTGGAGAAGAAGGGGTTAAAAATGTGAAATCAGTTTGACCAGACATCTGTCATCACTTCTTATTTGTTTCTGGGTTTTGTGGAGAGCCACATTCAGTTCAGATTCACTGTCACAGGAAGGCTTTTGTTTCCAACACACACACCACAAGACCACTGTTTACGTAAACAGCAGCAGAAACAATAATAGAGCTTACTCAGATCATGGTTGATGAAAATAGTTATAAAAATAACAAGGCAATCAGATAAAAAGCAATCATTCTATTTATATATTTAACCTTTATTTAACCAGTTTGGTCCCAGTGAGATCAGAAATCTCTTTTTCAATCAGCAGCAAAGAAACACAGAGTTACAGACTCACAGAGAACCAAAGAACAATTAACAAACACGACATTTGTCACTGAAAGACCAATTAACAAAGCAGTTGTATAACCAGGTACTCTGAAAGAGAGCGACATCCTAAAGATTCTGCTTCTTTCAAGTTTTTCATTTTAGATGAAAAACATTTAATGACACATTTAATAAACAGGGTCATCTTTTACAGTGTTGAAATTCAACTAACAATAGCTTTTATTATGGACTAGATAAAGAGTTGTTAGGTATGTGAAACATGTAAAGATTAGGGCAAATTCACGCTCATAATTTGTCATCTTCAAATAGATTTTTTTAAACCTTAAAGATTCATGTTAAGAACAAAAATATCAAATATTTTAACACACACACACACACACAAAAATTAAAACAAGAGCAACAATTAATGAGAAACAAATATCAAATATTTTGCCATGCATGTCAAACTAAAAATTAAAACTGGACCTAAAACATGATAACTTCAGCACCTCTTACGCACATACTTTATCTGTTATAAGCCGAACTTAAAGCGTCCTCCTGCTTCTTACACAATCTGAAACACTTTGAGGCAACAGGTCCTGAAGTCTTTCTTCATCACACACAGAAAGTCAGAGCGTCATACGCCATGCTAAGTGTTATTCAGCACGTGTTGCTCTGCAGTGAGGACATTTTTCTCCTTATTGAAATCGATTCAATTAAAGTAACTTAAAGCTGCTGTGAGGAACTTTTCATTTATATCAATTTTTGAACCCCATTATGGACAAAGTGATACCTCTTATCTCTTGTTCTGTACATTCAAAAGTAGTATTTCCTTTTTTTTTAAACATTCTTTTTATTGATTTTTGCATTGAAAACAATAGCTCAGGACATCTTAACATACTTTTTGCATAGTTGGTCTAATAGTCACACTCAGCATTCATCAGTCCAGCATAGTACACTTGTAATAGACAGTTGTATTGTACATTAGTAGAACAATCCTTAAGCATATTCATTATAAATTGCACTTAATATTGAGAAGATTCAGAGGTTTCTCCCATTTTCTTTTCAAAAGATGAACTCTTCCTCGAATACAGTATCTCAACTTCTCCAAAGTGACAACATCAGATATCAGAGACTGCCACAATATAATAGATGGAGATTAATCAAAAGTAGTATTTTCAACAAAAACCTCACCCTGCTGTCTTTGAACAGCCAGATTTATCACTCAATGTGATTATTTGCCATGAAAGCAGACAAAAAAAGGATGTTTCTGAAGCCAAATGTCAATCATGTGGTCTGACACCTACCCCCTCTGAGTGGTTTAAGGCATTAAAAATGACAACAGAGAAGATATCGGTGTTGTTGTTTATGGTTTTGTTTGCTTTTGAAGGTCATAAAGAGGCATCAGTGTTGGTTTCAACACTGAAAACTCCTCATAGTGCATTTAACTTAGAAGACAGACAGACAGACAGACAGACAGACAGACATGGAATAGATACATGAATTGTCTGATCTGTCTGAAATATATTAAGTCATAGAAGCATCTAATAAATTGCCTGTAGAGTAGAGATGAACAGTTTTAAATAGCAGTCATTTTTACAAGCAGGAAAAACTTACCTCAGTGACTCTGTGTCAGAAAAAATGTCCATGAGAAGAGAAGTCAACAAGCAGGATCCTGTGAGCAGATTCTCAGCACAGACTCTGATGTGATGCTGATGAACTTCGGTCTGAAAGAACTAGATACCTTGCTGTTTCCAAAATGGCCCTCGTTACTGCTGCTTTTTTCACTTCTAATAATGTTTTAAAGAGCACAGAAATACACTTGACGGCTGCTCACAGCAGTCCAGTACTTAGACATCACAACAAACCTCCCACAGCCGCAGCGGCGTGACATTGAGATGAAATGTCCCTTCGCTGACCCTGCTCTGAGGCGGCATGAACAGGCATGGACAGGCAGCAGCCACAGCAGCAGTGTCATCCTACACCACAGGAAGAAAGAACACAGCAGCTACCCAGAGCTCACTGCAATAAGATGCAGCTGCAGGCTTTGCTGAGGAAACCTGCAGTCCCAAACCTTGTTTCAGGTTTCAGGGGAAGATACAAAGGCTGATTAAAACATCCCAAATATGGCCTGTTACCGCAGACTTATACTGATGCAACTAAATGTGTGCAGTCTGAGTCACTGTTTCTATCATGTAAACACACTGAAGAAGCTTTAAAATGAGAGGGGATCACAATTAGACAAATCTACCTGAAAATGAGAGTGGACACACACACACACACACACACACACACACACACACACACACACACACACACACACACTTACACACACTTAGACACAGAACGATCTGATGTTAATTGGCAATTTAGAATGACTTTGAGTCCGATGTAATTCAGAGGTCATTAGTTTCCTCTGTATTGGGGTGACTGCATTTAACGACACAATCTAGTGAGACTTGTACATGTTAAGGGCGAAGGACAAAAGAGTCTGTGTGTGTATAATTTCATGTGATGGATCAATTGTGGTTGCATCTGTTAATGAAAACGTGTGTGCGTGTGGATGTTCTCTCACAGGACAGCGAAGCGGCCAGCTGTAAGATGAACAGCCTGGGCAGCAACCACTCCATCCCCAGCACGTCGGTCAGCACAGGCAGCCAGAGCAGCAGCGTCAACAGCATGCAGGAGGTGCTAGACGACAGCTGCTCCGACATGACCATGATGCACCCGCAGGACTACAGCAGCACCCTGGAATCCTCCCCACAGACCAAGAAGGTAAAATGTCATGGGTGAAGGTTTGAATGGAGGCGACGGATCCAAAAGTCACACCAACAGAGGGCTTCCATTGAAGTTTCCCTTAATTGACACCATCTTTCATGTTCCAGATGTGTTCATGCAAATGCCCGTTAAACTAGATGAAACTTGACACTGAAAGTACTAAAAAGGGGACATTGCTTTCATACATCTTTGCCATATTCACTCCCTTTTCTCTCTTAATACTAGTCTTCAAAAACTGATGATGTGTTGTAGGGATGTCACATAAAAAGTTTTTTAAATGCTGCCCCTCGTCCCTCAGACTAATAGTAAAAAAATGAATTAATAAAGAATAAAATACACTTAAAGGCCGTGTGAGGAGTTTTGAACTGGCTGAGAAACAGACTGAAAATGATACTGATGCCTCTTTATGATCTTCAATAGCAAACAAGACCATCAGCAACAACACTGACACCTTCTCTGTTGTCATTTTAATGTATGAAACCGCCCTGAGGGGGTAGGTGTCAGACCAGATGATGGACATCTCGCTTCAGAAACTGCCTTTATTCAACTGTTTTCATGGAAAATAATCACATTGCCTGATAATGTTGACTGTTAAAAGACAACAGGATGAGGTTTTTGTTGAAAACACTGCTTTTGCATGTATAGGACAAGAGATAAGAGGTATCACTTTGTCCACAAGGGGGCGCCAGAATCAATACAAAACAAAAGTTCCTCACAGCAGCTTTAATTTCTATGAATGTATCTGGATCTACACATACACTTCAAGGTTAAATGTGCAGCGTTTTTTGGCTGACATATTAAGATAAGATTATAGGGGCGCTGGTGGCCTAGCGGTCTAAGCGCCCCACGTACAGAGGCTACGTCGCAGGGGTCGCCAGTTCGATTCCTGGACGGTCGACCATTTCCTGCATGTCTTCCCTTTCTCTCTACTCTTTGGGGGAATTTTTACCTTTATTGGATAGGAAAGCTGATAGAGACAAGAAATGTGGCAACTATATATGTTTTTTAACGTATTGCTTTATATTATAGCACAACGTATATTTACATAAATACATGTAAACACACATAAAATATATATACATATGCATATATGCATTGCATACACATTTGCTTGTTTTTTATATACTAATATATAACTCCATAACATAAATAATGTCTCATTATAAATATTTAAATTCAGTCATTATAATAATAATAATACATTTTATTTTGGGCGCCTTTCAGATCACCCAAGGTCACCTTACAGATCATAAAAGCATACATCATTAAAACATCATAAAAACAAACAAACAAAAAGTAATACACAAAAACTAAAAACTAGTGAAGTGCAGAGAGTCCAGTTTAGAGTGAATATGCCAGTTTGAACAGGTGAGTTTTGAGTTGGGATTTGAATGATGTTATGGAGTCCGACTGTCTTATGTGTGGGGGGGAGGGAGTTCCAGAGTCTGGGGGGTGCTGAGCAGCTGAAGGCTCGGGCACCCATGGTAATGAGGCGTTATATGTATTTATCCTCATATACGTGCTCTTTACACACATAAATATGCCTATGTCTCACAAACCCATATATATGCCTTCACACACACATCTAGATACAATTGTGTATACTTTTAAATTCTATTCTTATTTTATTTATCTATTATTTAATGTTGTCTCTATTTGTGCTCTATTATTCTTTTACTTACCTCAATACCATGGATGTGAATTTCCCACTAGGGATCATAAAGTATTATCTTATCTTATATCTTATCTTAACTTTGACTTAATTCATGACTTTCACATTGAGATAAGGTAAGACCAGATAAGATAAAAGTATATATAAATAAATCCTGAAGGAACTTCTGGTGCCAGATTCCTCAAACATTACAGTACAAGATAAGAGAAAAATAGCAAGATAGCTTCAAATATTTGTGTAACTAATATTAGATAATATAAATAACTCCAAAACAAAACAAAAAAAAAACCAAAATATTATTTAAAAAAGGAAAAAAAGACTGCTCTGTAAGTCTTTGAGCTCCAAAACACCAATGGTATTAATGCAGATGTTGCAGAATGATGCAGCATTAAAATAAGAGTTATCTGAGTGTGTTTGTTTTTCTCTTAAACACAGATATGTGCAACTTTCTGGTGCATGAACTAACTAACTAACTAACTAACTATGTAGTTTTATATACAATGTTTCTGCATCTACTAGCTACTCCAGAATTACTCCCCAGGTATCCAGCACCCCTGGTATTCCGTCCAATTTAAACTGATTCCCTTCCTTAATGCGAGTGTTCCCCCATTGCAGGTCTATTCAGATAATATTTCACAAAAGGCCTATCAGTCTATCAAATCCCATTAACTTCATGTCAGGTTTTTGAAATGCCCTCCTGATACAGAGAGAAACAAATAATCAAAAGCAGCAGTGAATCCTCCAATAGTCTTTTTTTTTTTTTTTATTAGCTTTTGTCTTGTGCTAGAAAAAACTTTCCCCAGAATGCCGCGTTCTGAGATTTCCAAGAATCCCTGTCCTCCATGAATACACAAAAAGACATATTCAACTAACGGCATATTACTCGTACAATGACATCCTCTCTGGTGTAATTACTGTGCACTCTAAAATAGAAAGGACACATGGCCGCATACAAACACTGTTGATTTTTGTTCTGTTTTCAAGAGTCTGCATTATCCCCCACCCTCCTTAAAACCATGGAAACATTCGACACAGTCTTCACTGTTCGACTGATCGCTTCCAGTTCATCACTAACACCATTCACACTCGGAGAACAAAGGCTGTGTACACACGTCAACAAGCAGCAAACACTCCCCGTTTCCACACTTACAGCTCTGTCATCCTGCACATAGAGGACACAGGTTAACACAATGCCTGACGTTCTCACTGAATACCTCATACGACTTAAAATGAACGAGAAGAGGGCTGTCACTGCTCTATCATTCTCTTTCTTCATCCGCTCTTTGTGTTTTGACAGTGACTGAATAAGGATGTCACTTCATGAGCAGACAGACAATGAGTTGTTTCAAGTTCAGGGGGTTGAGCTGCGAACAAATGAAAGTGACACAGTCTGTTTTCAAATGCTGATGAAGTTCCCTCCTGACATGAATAAACTCTGGTCCCCAGCCTGTAACGGCAGGGCTGAGTGTTGACATTTCATCATGTTGTTATAGAGGTTACAGTCGACAAAGTTTTAGCAAATGCTGAAGATTCCTTTTGAAATGCAGATGTTGTAAGATTTAAATCGATGGGGAATTTTACTTATTTAAAAATGCACTGAAAGATGAAGTGTTAAACACTGGCACAGTTTTGAGCGAGTAAAAATCAGTGAAATACCACGTAGGAGTGCACAGTGTTCAATCTCATTTTAACACATTTCATTTGATCTGGTGTTGTTTTAAAGAAAGTTAACTTTCCTTACTGTGACGTCCTGACTGCCTGTATGATTACATATGATTACAACCATTAACACCACGTGTAACAATTTGATTTGATAATGTTTCTTTCGAACATGTGAAAGACACACAAAAACAAATATTATATAAAATGCAAAAAAAAAATATATAATAATAATCATAATAATACCATAAATTGTATCCTCACTAATATGAATTGTATCACATAAGAAGTAAAATGTATTAAATCCCAATCCTTCTCCATTATTAGTTAATTAATAAAGGTCAATTAATAATAATAAAAAAATTAGCTTATGCTTTATATAACAGCACTACATATATATACATAAATACATATATACACACACATAAAATATATATACATATGCATATATGCATACACATTTTCTTGTTTCTTTATATACTGATACTCCATATCATAAATGTGTCATTATAAATATTTGAATTCAGTCATTATATGTCTTTGTCTTTACATATCCATGTTTTATTGCACACATACATATGCCTATGTCTTGCAAATCTGTTTTAATGCCTACACACACACACATCTAGATACAATTGCATACACTTTTAAATTCTATTCTTATTTTATTTATCAATTTTTATTTGTATTTTCATTTTTTCTCTATTTGTGCTCTATTATCCTTGTACTAAACTTGGTACTATTACTGTGAATGTCCCCTTAGGGATCATAAAGTATTATCTTATCTTATATCTTAACTTAACTTTGACTTAATTCATGACATTCACATCATGACTTTGCATGAGATAAGGTAAGACCAGATAAGATAATATTATATAGATAAATCCTGAAGGAACTTCTGGTGCTGGATTGCTCCAACATTACAGTACAAGATAAGAGAGACTCAAAATAACTTCAAATATTTGTGGAACTAATATTAAATAATAGAAATTACTCCAAAACATGAAGTCAATGCAAAGAGAACTTGTCTAAAATAAAATAAAATAGCAGATTAAGTAAAATAAGTGACATCAGTGACTGTTTGATATTGATAATTACAAAGTTAAATTACCTTCAACTTTTAAATAAATAAAACTTCATAACAATTAAAAATGCAATTCAACCCCTTTGTGAAATTCTGCTTTAATTGTTTATATTTAACCCCAAAAGACTCTTTTTAATTATATTATGAACATAACTTTTCAATTTCCTTATTCGTATTTTAACTACTTCTTATTTTATTATATTTTGTATGTCCTTTAGTTCATATTTAACCTTCTTAAATGGAGCTTAAATTTAAGATGATTTGACTACCAGAGTGAAAATAAACCTCTTGAATCTTGAGAAATAACATTGATATTTAGAGGAAGTAAAAACTTAATCTGCACCAGATAATTAAATTATAATAATAAAACAATAAATTTTTTTATGGATACCTTTCAGGGCACTCAAGGTCACCTTACAAATGCAACAGCAACTTAAAGTAAGACATCATATGATGTTAAACGTACCCTCAGTCATACCTGACGATGAAGGAAAGTAGTATTGCACATTAAAGTGAAAGTGAACGTAACATTGCTCATGAATGGATCAGATGTACTGCACTTTTTCATGCTGACAATCTGTCTTTGTTCACTCAGGATCATCAGTACAACTGGGACGATGGGATCCACAGAGACCCCCGGTCTGGGCTGAGGCCGGCCTCCTCTGACAAGAGCAGCCAGGCCCAGAACTACAAGAACCAGGGCCGCTTTGCCACCATAAAATCAGCCTCCCTGGTAAGTTCAACCAGAACCTACCCTCTTTTCTACCCTTTCTTTTTTCTTCTCCAGATCCAAAAACATGCGCCTCGAGGGTTTAAGGATCAATTATTTGTGGAACATTCACCTTGAACGTCATGCTGCTTTGAAAGCCAAAAAATGAAAAAAAAAAAAAAAACTTTTAGCAGAAGCCAAAATCTTTCAGAGAGTGTTGTGTTTACACCAGAGAGGCATACGAGGGCACGGAGGGGGCACGCTTCTGTTTTTTCTGTTTAATCTCTCTGAGAATGTGCCAGTTTAAAGTTGAGTCTGGGTGTTTTTTATTATTATAATGTGTCAGCACTGAAGAAATGAGATGTGGATCAATGTCCGACCAAACCCGTTTCTCAAACATCTTTGAAAAGCGTGACCGTCTTTCCATCTTGGACTGACCTTTCAAATCCATCTTTATTTAGTGTCTTTTATCTCTGCTCTTTACCTCTCTCAGCCTCTCTCTGCTTCTGCTTTCCAGTTTCCTCCCTGCATCAGATCTGTGTTTCTCTGCCGCCTTACCTCTCATTCACCCCAATCCTTTTGTTTTCTCCTCTTGTACTACGCTTCACATTACCACTCCCCCTCCCTCTGCCCCCTCCTTTATTTCCTTCTCTCCTGCACTTTACAATACATCATGCTCACATCTTACTCAATATTCTGTGTTGAAGGGGGCTGGATTTCTCTCTCTCTCTCTCCCTCTGTCATTCTCTCTCTTTGTCTCTCCTTCTTTCTCTCTCTCTCTCTCTCTCTCTCTCCCTCCCTGTCTGTTGTCATGGAAACCAGCTCTAGTAACTTGTAAGTAGTTGTGGTGTTGTGTGTAAGTGTGTGTAAGTGTGTGTGAATGTGTACCTGTTCACCCATTCGTGACCCATTGGTTTTAATTGTGTGTTCCTGCTGCTGTCAGGTCTTAAACCCAACATGAGAGAACATGAGACATAAAGTGTGTGTGTGCTACATGCCTGCGTGCGTGCATGTGCGTGCAAGCGTGCATGTGTGCGTGAGGGTGTCTGTGTCCTCATGCTGTCCTTGACCAGAGAGTGAAACTGAGGGCTGGGTTTTTTGTTTGATTTTGAACCATGATCTCTTCTCTCCGCCTTCTCTTGTCATACAAAAATAAAACCAGGTGCTATCATCTTGCACTGGCGATGTCATTCGTAGCCAGACTCTGCTGAGTAGTGAGCAGGTGAAGCTGTTTGATTGAGACCCTACCCCCCTTTCCCTACCCAAAACAGACATTTCATCAGAGTCATCTGGTCCGTATGGTCCACAGAACTTTAAAAAGGACATTCAGTTATTGAGAGCTTACTGACGCTTCTGTTGGTGTTCTCTACTCTGCAGTTCCTAGGGATTATAATAATAATAAAGTTTACTTATATAGCACTTATCAAAACAGATGTTACAAAGTGCTTTACATCATAAAAACCCACAATAATAAACAAAGCATGGCCGAGGGGGGGGCATATAGAGATAGCAAGATAATTTGAGAGGAACAGCTGAATAAAAGAGTAAAAGAGAAACTACTAAAAGCAATTAAAACATTTAAAACCATTAAAACAAATAAACGCAATGAGTGAATAAGAAAACCATTAATAAAAGTGAATTAAAAATGCATGTAGCATCATGGATAAAACAATATTACAGGAAGGCCTTTGGATAAAAAGATGTTTTCAGCTGTGATATGAAAGAAGATACTGATGCAGCTCCCCTGAGATTCTCAGGCAGGTCGTTCCTCAGTCATGGAGCCTGAACAAGCAAATGCTCCGTCACCCTTAGATTTTAAATTTGCGACGGGAACTTTAAGGAGGTTCTTGCCTGAGGATGTGAGGCTGCGCCCGGGCTGGTAGGGTCCATCCATGAACATCCTCAAATAACTAAATAAACTAAAATGATCAGAACAATGAACACTTGTGTATAAATCAGCATGATAACAAGTGACTATAATGACGGAAGCATTGTTTGAGAGAAGTTTATTAGATATGTATTTGATTTTATAGTTTGACCCATGTTCCATCTGTTAACATGGAGGAGACAGGCGTTAGACTGTATAATAAATTGACTTAGTATCTGTGACGTCACCCATCTGTTTCTGAGGACTATCGTTGGCGGGTGCCATATTGAAATGCAGAACTCAACCGAACTTCTGTTAAGCTAGTGTGAGGTAAAGAGGCCTTAAGCCTTTTCACTAACAGCTACAGGGTGCCCACCTGTCAATCAAGTCAGTCATGCCCTTATTTGGGCAAAAAACGTAAGTTTGGTATCTTCAAAAATAACAAGTTATAAAAAAAATTACCCCCCCCGTCCAGTGTGTGCTGATCAAGCAGTCTCAAACTATGAAGCCCATGTGGAAGTGTTATAAACTGCAATACATCAAGAATCCGCTTGAGGCTGGCTGCAGAAACACCAGAAACCACATACACATGAATGGGAAAAAGACGATCTTTGCAGCATTAATAAACATGTTTACAGCCTGGTTGAAAAAACGTCTTGGCCCTACGAAGCTTATCTCTCTAATGGCACACACTGTACGGGGGGGGAATTTTTTTCTAACGCGACAGCTCAGAAGATATTAAGATTACAAGTTTTTGCCCAAATAAGGACATGACTGACGTGACTCCCAGTTGGGAACACATAGCTGTTGGCTAGGAGGCTCACACTACGTCACACTCTGCCTGGTTGAGTTCCGCATTTCCAATATGGCTGCCGCCGTCGATTGGCTTCAAAACAGCTCTCAGGAACAGATGGGTGACATCACGGATACTACGTCCATATTTTATACAGTCTATGGTGCTGATAGAGAAATTAGCTATTCAGACCTAAACTGTCTCCGTACCAGGCTGTAAACATGTAATTGCTGTAAAGATTGTCTTCTTTGAATGGGTGTGTATGTGGGTTCTGGTGTTTTTGCAATCAGCCTCAAGCGGACGCTCGATGAACTGCGTTTTTTTAGCGCTTACGCATGGACTTCACATTTTGAGACCGTGAGGTTGACGCTTGGTTATGCCTATAATGTGGTCAGTCAGTAAAGGGTTAGTGCTCCAAGCATTTTTGCTTCACTTCTGAGGAGCTGTCACGTCATCCTCTACCAGTGTTTCACAGCTTACTGGGTGTGTGGTCCTTTAAAACAACACAATGTCTGTCTGTGTACTGCTTTCTGAGGCCTAAAAATCTAAAATTATCTGGTAAAGCAAACAGAAGAGTGCAGTCTTGTTAATATGCAAGCCCATTTCCGGCACTTAAAACACTCCAACCTTTCTTTGTCATTACTGCGTTTTTATGCAATGTCATCAAAGCCTGACTTCCCCATAAATATCATTTATCTCATTATTTTGAATCATGATCTCATTGTTATGGAAAATATCTCTCAACCTAATCTCATTAAGATTCTGTAAAAAACTGTAGCCTTAAGATTAATCTGAAATTATTTCTCTCTTGATGTAAGTGTTCACCTTAAAGTTACAGCAGAGCAAGCCTAACACTGGTCAACAGAGGCCAGCACATACCGTGTGCGTCAGCTTAGCTTGAACCTTGCAGCGGTACAAGATTTGCTGTTGTTGTCCCCATACAATAATTATACCATTGTTGACTGATCGAGCTAATATTTGTAGCTCCTAACTGCACTGAGCCAGAGAACACAAGCTCACTACTAGCAAGGTTCATTTCCCTCGCTGCCTGTCTCAATAAAGCACAAAAGAGTAGCGTCCTTAAAATGAGAGACGGAAAGCCTGGTGCATGCTGGGAGCACAGGTTTTTTAACTACTGACATGGTGTGCATTTCATAAAAGTACATGCATTACCTGTTGCAACATATTATGCACATATAATTACTCCCAATACTGCTGTTTCTACCTCTGTAGTAAAGATTTAACTTAACTTATACACACTTCTGTTGTTTCTCTGCACAAGAGGACGCCTTGTTTGATATGTAGGCGTTTCACGACCGCAGGAACTTTACCATGGAACTAAGGACTTTACCCCTGAACTACGTGCGTTTCGACCGGTGGATGATCTCACCCCTGAAAAGCCCCTGCTAGAGGGGTAGTACTTATGAAAAGCCCCGGGGAAAATGTTACCTGGTCAGGGTTGTACATTTCTTGTGATTTTGTTATGTCTTTGTCAGGAGAGGAGAGGGGGGAAGTTTGAAGGAGCAAAAAAAAAGTGCTGTTTATGTCTAAACAAAAGTCAAGTTTTACTTCAATGTGTACCTGTTGTAAGGAATAATAATATGTAAACTGAAATGTGAAGAATGTTTTTTTGCAACACTCTGAAAATAAAAAAAATAATAAAAAAGATGGGGAGTACAAGTTCCCCTGTGGATCAGCTGGTTTAAGTCCAAAACTTCAGTTTGGACTAATCAAGATACACATAATAAAAAAAATGATCCCAAAAAAAAAAAAAGAAGGGCAGGGCAGCAAGCTGCACGTTTCTGATTGGTCCGGCATTTGTAGCGTTTTCATTGGACCCGCCATGTTTAAAACACTGCAAGTCGCACTGCAGTGTTTACTTTTACTTTTCTATCGAATTCACCATTGTCTTATGACTGATTGGTTTTACTGTGCAGTAGTTTTGGGGCAATCTGCCATTAAAAATGTCCTCCAGTGTGATAAAAGTTCTAGCTTATCTTACCCATTAGAGGACCATGGTTGAAGGACATGTTACCTCAACCAGCACGCAAAGAGCATTGTACCCTGTGTTTACTACTCATTATTCAAACATTTTTTACCCCTCTCTTCCTAAATCTGCTTTAATTGCTTCTCCTACCTGTTTTAAGAATATCTTAAGCACAGAGATATTGTCGGTACACACGCCACAGTTGCGTCTTACAAAGAGTCATTGCTGAATGTAAGTTACGGCGGATTAAAGTCCAACTCAGATACCTCAGATGTAAGCAGCTGAGGTGGCAGAAACAGAATCGGCAGCTCTGTCTGTCTTGAAAAGAAGCGTCGTTGTGTAAACCCTAGTATCTGTGCAGCGGGATAGCGCCAGTCCTGCCCGCCGGCATTGAGAGGGATGACATCATCTTTTTCCGTTGAGTGTAGACGTCCTCAGATTGGCCTCGACTCGCTAAGACTGGAATCAGCAGGTAGACAAAGAGAGACAGAGAGAGAGAGAGAGGAGAACGGAGGGTCCAGAAGGAGAGCTGTGATGGATCAAAAGGAGAGAGAGAGAGAAGGAGAGCGGGGACGGTGAACAAGGGAAGAAAAAGGCAAACAAGAAGGGATTTAAAGATGGAAAAATCAAAGACAGCCAGTATTAGGTCCTCACACAAAAAAACAAAGTATGCAAATTCCCGAGTGAGAAAATGAGCTCATACTTCCGAAAGACGGGAGAGGAAATCAGAGAGATGGAATGAGATTTGTAGGGATTAGAGCATGAATGAGATGTGGCTGCAGAGGGTAAAGACATGGAGGAGGACACAGACGACAGATATCAGGGGGACTAAAGGGACAGATAAGCAAACAGATGCGACAAAAGAGCAGTGCAGATTGAAATCTGGACGGATAAAGGACAAACTGGAGGCAGAGGAGGAAAAACAGGTGATGGGCTTCATTTCCTGGAGGTTACCTGAAGCAGATAAAACACAGAGAGAGAGAGAGGGAAAGAGAGGAGGAACTGTTTAGAGCTAAAGAGGGCAGATGATGTGGAGGGGGAGGAAAAGATAGAACATGAGATGAAAGCGGGATGAGAATCACAGAGGGAGAAGGAAGGATGCAAAGGGAGAGCGAATGTGGGACATGAGAAGCGTGTGAGAGGGAGGGCAGGGGTTATTATAGGTCAGATGAAGTAACAGAGTGAAGCGTGAAGCTGCTCGAGAGACGACACTGTGAAATATTTCACCTCATGTGCGACGCTGTTTGTGCTCAGTTCCTCTAACCTGACAGCCTGCGAACACATCAGCATGTCAGCAACGGAGCAGAAGATCACAAAGTTTAAGATGCATCAAAACACGCTCTTTACATCAACATGAGCCAGCTTTTTTGGCAACAGTTAAAGCGTATTACTCATGAAAACACGCTTTAATGATAAATCTAAATGTTCTATAGCAGCAGAGGAGGGACATGCAGGAAGTTGGGATTTAAGCAGCTGCAGCTCTTAAGCATTTGCATCTCCTTTGAGGACAGACAAATGTGAGTTCAGAACCCCTCACATTTGTGCAAACAGGAAAACAGGAGGGTCTGTGGAGGCTCTTTACATCCCCTGTTTACATAAATGACTTCACCTTATGTTGCTGTACATCGGTGGCAACATTTAAAGCGCAGCCATGTCTCCTTTTCCCATCTGATATTTTGTAACGTAAAAAACATCATGACTTCTTCTATTCTTCTACATTAAGAGCGGCTCACTTCTATTATTTTGAGTATTTATTTCCAAACATCTCTTTGCTTGAATTTTTTTTTTTTTCTGCAGAGCATCTTTCATCTCCAGCAAAAAAGAATCTTTTCTTTTCTTTGAATTCAGTCAGGAAAACAACCTTGACCTGCTCGGTCGAAGTGTTCGCACACAAATCATCAGAAAAATTAAGCTATCTACACTCTTTGATTTCTTATTACATATTTCACATTCCTCGCCAAGATCACTCATATTTCTATCGCTATTCTTTTCTTTTCCGTAGTGTTTGACATTCTTCTGATGTGCTTTATAAAAATGTGCGCTCAAAGGTTGTTCTGGCTTAATATGGAAATTGAGAAGCAGACTTTGCATCGGTTCATATTCATGGACACTGTGTGAACTCAGTGACCACACAGAGCTCAGACTGTCAGTGTGTTAAAGTGAACTGTTCATTCATTACAATACATAAAAAAAAAAACACAAGAAAACAAACTTATTATTGCACAAGGAGTATTTCATCATGTCCTCTCAGCAAACAATAATAATTTCTTCCACCTTGATCCCAAAAATAAGCAGAATAACTAAGCTGCTCAATTATGGCTGATCCCACTGAAACATTTACCTTTAGACTGAATGCCTCCCCCACTCCTTCCCCTCCTCCCTCCCTGAATATGATCTCCTTCCAGCCCCTCAGCCTTGTGTGAAAGAGGCCGTCACATGACGTGACTTGGCCCTTTGTGGCAGCATGCAGGGTGGCAGGGAGGCGAGTGACTGGGATTGGGAGCTGCTGTTACAGTGGGGTATTGATTCAGCACAGATTAAGGAAAGAGGGGGGGGGCTTGACCTCCACCTCCACCCACTGCCAAGCTAACCTTCCCCTTCAACCCAGTTATTCCCTGTAGATGCTCTTAGTTAACATCTGATTATATCCATTTTTTCTTTTTCCCTTAACTCTCTCCCAGTCACTCTCCATCTGCTGTTTCTCCTTCGCAATCGTCCCCCCCTCCCCTCATCTCTCTGCTCGCTCCTCTCTGACCCCCCCTCTCCAACTTCTCTCACTCTTTCTCAATGAGGTATTCATGTGACCCACCTGCTGTCCGCCGCTTAGCGTTAGCCTGACTAAAGAGCAGCTCTGTGCTCTTGTTGGCCCGCACCGTCGGCCTGCCTCATTCACAGTTCACACGCCTGCCTCGGCCGCTGCGTGCCCAGGGCGCGAACCGAGGAGAGGGAGGGGTTGCTTGGTGTTGGGGGGGGGGGGGGGGGGTGGTTGTCGTCCAGTAAGGGTGGGGTCTCAGGGGTGGCATTGGAGCGCAGTCGGGGTTCTGTCGGGCATAGGATGCTGAACAAGGTTCCTGGATGCTGGTGCACTTGGCTAAAGTTGCCATTATGTTTGGCCTGAGGAGTTCAGGTGGAAGTTACGAGAAGATGCGGAGCGAGTACCAGATTGATGTGGAGAACCCTTTCAGCCTCGAGGTTGGTCTCATGGATGCAGGGTTTGTTAAAAAAATAAGAAGTATTGCTCTGAAATGAAATGACATGTCACTCTGGTCCTTGTCTCATTTTTAATTTTTAACTCCATCATGTTTTTTGATAGCTTTTTAAAACTCCTCTTTTACTCCATGAAGTGTTAACTGCAGATCTTTTGCTGTTGCCTGATCTGGTTAGGTAACTGTTGTGTGATGGTCAGAAAAAAGAGCTTTTGTTTGGTCCAAACGGTGACTTAATGTGAAGGTTTTCACAGTATTTCTTCTTTTAATTTCCCTATTTCTTCCCATCACAGATTGAAACTTCTGTGTTGTCCTGTCAGACTTATGTTTCTGTGATAATACTGCTGTTAAACCAAAAGTTGTTGCTGTTTCTAATACAGTTACATTGCATTTTTTCCTGTGATAGCAAATTTATATCGCAGTAAGAGGCAAAGTTTTTGTTTTTAATGCACTTTTTTTTCAATTGGCTTCGTTGCTCTTACATTCAACGCTTCATTTCCTGGTTGGATCCAAAAATCCGAGTTCGCCATCCTCACATCTCCTGACTACTCTCCCTCCACAGGTGACCAAGCAGATCCACGAGCATGAGCAAGAGAGCGAGCTGCGGGAGCAGATGTCGGGCTACAAGCGCATGCGGCGGCAGCACCAGAAGCAGCTGATCGCCCTGGAGAACAAGCTGAAGGCCGAGATGGACGAGCACCGGCTCAAGCTGCAGAAGGAGGTGGAGACGCAGGCCAACAACGCCTACATCGAGCTGGAGAAGCTGGCCAAACGCCACGTCGGGCACAACGAGAAGGAGGTGGGATATGCGAGGGGCTCAGAGGGGGGGAGGTTATAGGACATGATTGGAAAGGCATGAGTGGATGCATAAGAGCAGTAACCCCTAAGTTATTTCACAGATGATCACACTGACTTACATGTAACAGGCAACAGTTGGCTGGGGGATAAGGTGTGCTTTGGAAAAACAAGGAGGGACATGATGTTTGATTTTATAACACCTGTAGGAAAGCTTGACCCTGTTCAAAGTCCATGTTCTTAACCCTGAATCAGCAGCTTCAGTCTTCCTCTGGATACAAAGGAAAGTTCTGACTTAACACACTGCTGCCACCCGATGATACATGAGATGAAACACAAGGGCAGAAGTGGGTCACAGAATGTCACGCTCAGAAAAACAAGCCGCATATCTCTGTGATTAGCAGGCAGTGTGCCGGGGACCTGCCAGGGAGATAGTGTATCTGTTCATATACAGTGGACCAGCATGCACTCAGAAACAACAACATACATACAGAGTCACATGTGTAAGGGGAGGTCACACAGCTAGAGGAGGGAGATATCAGCTTTCAGCACCAGGAGGGTTTTTTTTTAGGGATTCAGTCTGAGCATTTTATTCTGCAGACTCCTGTAGCTTCACTGTAGCTTCACCACTGACATCATCATTCTCCATCCTGCTTCAAAGTTAGCCAAAAACATCAAAAGTCGCATTCAACAGCCTTCAGGTGACTTTAAATAGTCCTACTTTGATATGACGGCCAGCACATGAAGGAAAGCATCAGATTTATGTGGGAACTATCAATAATTTATGATTGAATGACGACTGCTGCATATAAAACTGAGACAATTAGGTTTATAAACTGCTGATTAAAGTGCATGTAGTTGTTTCAGTGACCTCAAAAACTCACATTTTTCCTCACCTGGAGAAACTGAAAATGGACTGAAGTGATTCTTTGGCATCGTTAATCTGCAACATGATTAATGACAGATGATTTTATTAAATTGCTGATTTATGTACAAACTTAGGTATTTAACTACTTTATTTATTCATTATGCCCTCCATGCTATGCTAACAGCCCCTCTCCTTGTTTTTTTGCGTCCCCCTCAGATGAAGACGGCGCTGACGGATGAAAAGAAGTTCCAGCAGCAGATGGTGGCCCAGCAGAAGAAAGAGCTGACCACCTTCCTCGATAACCAAAAGAGGCAGTACAAACTCTGCAAGGAGAAGATTAAGGAGGTGTGCCGCATGTATTGGTTTCCCTTTGTACTCCTCTCCCTCTCTCGTGTGTGACCCACAAGGTCCTGTGTGCTGTTTACTGTTGAATCAGCCCTCCTCCACACTGCCATGCACATTCAGAACCTCTTCTCTGAGATGCGTTGAGTCACACAGCCTACTCACTTTGTTCCTACACATGTATGTACGCACAAACGAGGAAAAACCACATGTCCACAGTGTGTACAATGTGCGTCTGTGCGCCTCCAAAACCTTGAAACGGAGAGAGAATTGCTCCTGTGGGCTGCGAGTGTGATACACTGTGTTTTCAGTGACTAGATAAGTGACCAAAATTAGGTCAGCGCTGTTAAAAGAAAGCGTCGCTGGCAGGGAGAGATATTTCCCACCAACTGAGGGCTATAACGGAATTAGACACCACAGAGAGCGGGAATCAGGCTCATGTGTTAAGTGCATTAGCTGGAGTTGTAGATTACCTTAAAGCCCATGAAAGAGAAAGAGAACTCAAACAGAGGAGGGATAGATGTGGCTGAAATGTTGCTTCAACCCTTCCCTGGCTCTAAGAGTCATCAGTAGAGTGAGAGTGGAGGTCAGAAGGAGTTTGTCTTTGCTCTAACTACAAACACAAAACGTTGTAGACACTGTTTTTGGATTATGACATTTGTTCACATTTAAAAACATCCATTTTAACCCTTTTTTAGACTATATTTTCTTTTCATATATCCACTGTTTTAGTCTTTTATCTCACTCTAGGTCCTTCTCACTCACTGCAATATCTGACAATCCGAAACAAAGTGGTTAATATCCTTTCTTTCCTAGTTTAACTGTTATTCTTATAGATATTAGACTCTTAAATGAAGGATAAATTACTCAAAATGTCAGTCAAACCAACACTCACAGGTCAAAATCAATCAGTAAGGGGGCTAGCGGTCTAAGCGCCCCACAGACAGAGGCTACAGTCCTCATCGCAGGGGTCGCCGGTTCGATTCCCGGCCAGTCGACCATCTCCTGCATGTCTTCCCCCACTCTCTACTCCCCACATTTCCTGTCTCTCTTCAGCTGTCCTGTCAAATAAAGGCGAAAAGGCCAAAAATATAACTTTAAAAAAAGGAAATCAATCAGTAAGCTGTGTAAGGTACAAAGG
This sequence comes from Notolabrus celidotus, assembly GCF_009762535.1. NCBI lineage: Eukaryota > Metazoa > Chordata > Actinopteri > Labriformes > Labridae > Notolabrus > Notolabrus celidotus. The sequence continues at coordinate 6,770,868 of NC_048280.1, forward strand.
GAAGTCCACATTCTTCCTCCAGTATCCAATTTTCCTTATTTACAACCCTCAGATCTTGTCCTATCCCAATCCAGGGATGTCATACATTGCTACGGTTGTGGTTTGAGAATAAAGGTATACATAAGTGAAAGATTAATGACATGTTAAAAAAAATAAGTCATATATTCATGGAAAATCCTGGCAAATAGAATAGCAAAAGTAATGTAAGGTGGTCACTTAATCCCTGGACATGAATTTCACATTTTTTCTTCGCTCCTCCTCTTAATTGAAATGTTCACCTCTTCTCAGGAGATGAACGAGGACCACAGCACACCCAAGAAGGAGAAGCAGGAGCGTCTGTCCAAGCACAAGGAGAACATGCAGCATTCCCAGGCGGAGGAGGAGGCCCACCTCCTCGGCCAGCAGAGAGTTTTCTACGACAGAAACTGCCGAGGCTTCAAACGCAAAGTGATGATCAAGAGGCACGACCAGGAGCTGGAGCAGATCAGAGAGGTGTGGGGGACGTAGCTTTTTTTAAAACACCACAAGTAACAGACTGAAAAAATAAACATGGCTGCTTATTTTAAATGAAACTATGAAAACTATATTTTCCAGCCGCAGAGTTTGAATGAAAATATACTCCCTTGATTATCTGGAGGTTGTTTTTGATGATGGTGGAAAAAGGCCCAACGAGATTATAAAAACAAAAAGTGTCTTTGTCAGAGTTTTTCTAAATAATTAAACCCATTGTTCTTCAGATGTTTGAGGTGTTTCCTAGTAGCTGTAAGGAGATTACAGCGGTGTAAGGCAACAATGTCGTAATCTGAAAAGCTGTAAATCTGAGAAATGATTGGAAGCTTCAAAAGCTGTCTTTGGGAAAACACACGACACGCTGAGTCACGTTTTCAATGAGAGTCTGATGTTTTGGCAAATAGGAAAAGGGAAGTGTTTGAAGAGAAAATGACTGGAAATAATCAAACTAGTTGTCTTTATTGGGTTTCTTTTTCACTGTTGAAGATGGCTGCCAGTGCTTAAACCTGAAACACACACAGAAAAATTGATTACACTTCAAATATGAATGTCACATTGAAAACAAGCTGTTCTAACATCAGTAATCAATGCCCCCCTGCTCCAAATCACCCATGCATCCTTTCTCTCTCTCTTCCTCTCAGGAGCTGACCAAGAAGAAGACCCAGAAAGAGATGGAGCACGCCATGCTGATCCGTCACGACGAGTCCATGCAGGAGCTGGAGCACCGGCAGCTAAAGAACCTGCAGAAGCTTCGAATGGACCTGATCCGCCTCCAGCACCAGACCGAGCTGGAGAACCAGATCGAGTACAACAACCGACGGGAGCGTGAACTCCACCGCAAACATGTGCTGGAGCTCCGGCAGCAGCCCAAGAACCTCAAAGTGAGTCAACACAGAGACGCTGAAGTTTTCTTTTCACGTTTAAAGATACAGGTGCTGGAAATTCAGCGTGTCAAAAAAACCCAACCTTTGTTTCAAGATTCACTTTTAAAATTCTACTTGTGTATTTGAAATGCTAAATTGAATCCACCTCTAAGATGGTGCAAGCTGTGAGCAACATCCTTTATGTTTTGGAAGATTTTGATAAAACACTGATGCAATATGGATGTAACAAATTAGTTTGAAAAAATGGTGGGAGAAGACTCAAACTGAGTCACCCCTGAATGTCTTCTCAGTTTGATTTGCTTCTGAGGATATAAAGGAGAGACATTCTGCCCCGGGTTATTCTAAACCTTTAACCTGAGCGGCTGAATTCTACAATCACGACTAAGCATGGAGAGGAAACTCTAAAGATTGATTGAATACTCCTAAATTGAAATGTCTTGAATCATTTGTCAAACATCTCTCTGTCTTTCTCTGTCCCCACCACCAGGCTCTGGAGATGCAGATCAAGAAGCAGTTCCAGGACACATGTAAGGTGCAGACCAAGCAGTACAAGGCCCTGCGCCACCACCAGATGGAAATTACGCCCAAGTCCGAGCACAAGACAGTGCTCAAGGCCCTGAAGGATGAGCAGACACGCAAGCTGGCCATCCTGGCTGAGCAGTACGAGCAAAGCATCAACGAGATGATGGCCTCTCAGGCGGTAAGCCGGGAGACGTTCATGTGATGGTTTCACTTTCAGAATTAGAGAGAGATTTTGAGGACTTTCTGTCCACTGTTGCTTATTTTTTTTGTTTCTCTCCTCCATGTTCGTCCTTGTCTCTTGTTTTTCTCTTCATCCTTCCTCTCTGCGTCATCCTTCATGCCTTTTTAAAATCTCTAACCCTTCCTCTTCCTCCTCTTTTTCCACTGTCTGTCCCTCTCGCCCTTCCACTTTCCCTCATCTCTTCCTTACTGCCTTCACTCCCCTCTTTTCTGTCTATTCCCTCTTTCTCCTCTCTCTCTCCTTCTATGTGTCTTATGAATGTACCCCCACCCTCCACCCCTCAATCTACCACCCCTCTCTTTCTTTCTCTCTCTCTCTCCCTCTCTCCCTCTCTCTCCCCCATCGCTGTCCATGGTCGGCTGTGTCAGCTGCGTCTGGATGAGGCCCAGGAAGCCGAGTGCCAGGCCCTGAGGCAGCAGCTGCAGCAGGAGATGGAGCTGCTCAATGCCTACCAGAGCAAGATCAAGATGCAGACCGAGGCGCAGCACGAGCGCGAGCTGCAGAAGCTGGAGCAGAAGGTGTCGCTGCGCCGGGCTCACCTGGAACAAAAGGTGTGGTGGAGCAAACACTTGTGTCATTTTGATAGAGGGATGCATTCAATGCATTGTTTTGTTGCAGCTTCAGTCACAAATAATGGGCAGGTGTTGAAATCACAAATTAGATACAGTGGAGAGGAATACACTAATTATTGATTTAGTTTGAATTATTAAAAGTCAGAAAAAATGTAATGTTTTTATTGACATGTCTATCTGATTTTTAACAAATTCTTTAAAAATTAAAAATTAAAATAGTTAAATGTTACTCCGTTTCTAAACCTGGCATTTTCCTTGAAAGACAGCCAACAACATGAGTTCAGTAAAGATCAGGTTTGGTAATCCAGCATAGCCAAAGTATTACTTTACTCTTCACACAAATACTTTTTCAACAAAATCAACTTAAAGAAAAGAAAGCAGAGAGTCGAAGCAAATTAAAATAAAATAAAAAACAGAGTTCTTGTAGCTTATATTATCTTACAACTCAAAACTGCTACAGAGACAGGGGGCAACAAAGGGTTAAGAAAATAAAAATGAAAGGACAGTTTAATTCTAAATATTGTGAATTCAAAGAAAATGTCAAATAGTAAGAAATGTTCTTGTTAACTACATTTCTTGCTGGTCTCAGTAAAATATTAAGCGCTCATTTGCGTCCATCGAAGAGCAAAATAAATCAGCTTTATCAGACCGACCGTCTGCAGAACACACACACCTCCCCCATCATCGATCACACACTCAGGGAGAAATGAAATACGCTGTTCACTCCTTAGCTCTATTTTTCAAACTACACATTCAGATTCTACAACAGCCTGAGTGTGCACCTGAATGCAACACCATGATCTCATGCTTTATCCTGAATTATACAACTCATCATGGCTCATCCATCATGACAGCTGCCTTTTTTTGGTCACTTGAATGCTGAACGTTTTAGCTTGAAGTGTTTTAACCCTCCTGTTATGTTCACTTCTCTAATTTTTAACTCCATTACTAACCATTTAAATCAAGATTTAGCCCATTGGTGTTCTTTAATTCTCACAGATCATGGTTCAATGAGGATAACTCACTCGTTTTGCATTGAAATTAATGTTAAAACCTTTTTAAATGTACATTGGAAAGCCCTAAATATAAATACAACAGTTTCTTTATGACATAGTTTTCTTTATTTTATTTTAAATTTTGAATTTATTTATTTTTTATGAAGTGATGTTGATAAATTAACACGACACCTCCTCTGTCACATGCTGCCCAGATTTTTATGTTGCATTTAGCTGGTTCAGAAGGCATATATTGCCTAAAATAGACTGTTAAAAGGGTCAATTTGACCCGCAACATAACAGGAGGGTTAAGATAATATGGCGGCTTTATTTGAAGCATACTGAACTCTTTGCAGAAAACTCATTAAAACTCACAGGAAGGACAACACTCTAGAAAATGATCGTGGTGGTGAGAGTTAAAGCAGAGGGAGTCAAACGGAAACCTTTAACTTAAACACAAACGTTTCCAAATTTGGGCACATAAACAGAAAATAGACGTGTAAAAGAGGAAAAAATAAAGAGAACTACTGTATGAAAGATGTTAATATTACAGAATAAGAACAGACAGTAGGTAGTTCAAAAAAAAAGATTAAAAGTAAAGTTTAAAAACAAGAATAAGTTAGAAAACTAGAGCATGAGAGACAAAAAAATCAACCTCAAAGGTGACATTCTTGATACAGTTATCTCATAAAATGGCACAAACTTTTTTTTATTTCTACTCTAAACTAACCGGACTTAAAGTGCATCACATACAGGAAGTAGAGAACTGAAGTTTGTTGTGCACAAACAAAAAAACAAACATACACATGTGCTAATGAGCTGAAATACAAACAGTCCTGCGCCTCTCTTTTAAACTCATCCTTGTGCTGATGCAGACAGGTCTGGATACACATTTGCATCAACCTCAGCAGGCAGTATGAGTGTTGAAAGCGACCCAGACAGACAGTCATGAGCTCACACGCTCACACACACGCTCACACACACACACACACACACACAGATTTCCCTCACCACAGGTGGCGATGACAGTGGCATACCTTCCTGCAGGGAGCAGACAGCCATTTCTCTCCCACACACTCATGACGCTTGTTAAATCTGCACACTGCAGTATTGTTCTCTTATTAAAACATATTTTTGTCATCCACTTTTTACAATGACAAACATTTCATGCAGGATTAGTGTTCCTTTTTGTACATATGTTCGTCTAAGTGTCCAGTTTGAGTTATTACACTAACTCCTGTTAAAGCGTTTGACTTTTATTATGATATCTAAAGCGTTGTTGTAAGTTGCTGACTTTCCCTTTTAATTTAAATGCTTTCTCACACATCTAACAGTTTCATCAATCCGTGACCCTTTATTTGTTTGCATGACACTGATTGCGACGCATCATTTATGGGTCAATTCAGGCTACCTGTCATGTACACAAACACCATGTGATAAGATTAGAAACACGCCGTGCACACCTCCCTCCGAAGAGACCGACGTCATCGATACAGTCTAGTAGACAGCACTCCGACAACAAAGGAGTAGACGTTTGAAATGCCGCCCTGATCCAGTTCTGCTGGGTCCGCTGGCGTCTGGTGCGAGCCGCAGTGCTCTGTCGCCGTCTCCTGGCCGCGTCTGGATCCTGCACCCACTGACTAGGATGATGTCATGTTTTCAGAAGCACTATTGTCCTCGGGTTCGGTTCATGGTCAAAGTCTGGAGTTTTCTGTGCATGCTCAGTAGTTGGCCAGATTGCCGTAGTGCGCCATGCAGTGCTTTGTCTGCACCTGTGGATGTGTGTGTCGAGTGTATGTGAGACTTCTGACACAAACTCAACACGTTTCCACCTTCATGACACGACATGCACGTTACAGTCTGCACCATTTGTGAGGGTAAGCCAGGTTTTTGCGGTTATAATGTGGGGATGAATAAAAAGGTTTCAGCTGGTGCAGGAAAAGAAGAAGAAATCTGCAGTGTCATGAAAAGCAGCACAATAGCCCGGCACTGAACATGGTGTTTGTGACGACTACACTGTGACAGAAGAGTTGCTTCATCTCTGTTGTGAAGCTGCAGTTTGTGCTGCATTGTATTATATTGTGTTGTGTTTTATTGAACTGCACTATGCTGCAAGGCTTCTCACTTCAATCCTGCAAAAAGCAACATTTAGGAACCAAAAATGAGGCTCTACCCAGAAGCTGCTCCTAAACAAAGATTATTAAAAACTTTAAAAACATGATACACAGCTTTGCTTGATAAGACATCCCCTGCAGGGCCGTGTAGGTGTGTTAAGACTGTTTGATTGACGTCACCTCTTCACTTTCCTCTTGATGCTGTAGCACCTCTTCTTTACACTTGAAACATTTCTCACAAGTAGAAATGTTTGTTCAGAAGAGCAGCTCCCACATACTGTCATTGTTTGAATATTTAAGTTTTTTAATAGCTGCTTTTCAAGTCGAAGTTGGAGACCTTCATCTAGCAGTCTGCATTAATGCACCCTTAATTAGACTTTTAAAAGAAAGTACGAGAACAGATAATTCAAGAAAAGGTATCAGAAATGTCTGCCCTCTTTTATTATCCCTCACAAAAGGTGACTGATGAATAAAACCACCACTTCAGAAACCTGTAGACAAAGGTGCATTTGGTCTCTTCCCATCTAACAGCCTTTATGGGCTTGATCCTAAAAGAGCCTTCCTCACTGAACAAAGGAAAGAGACTAACAGCATCTGCAGTGAGGAACATATGACGTCATTTAAGATTCAATAAAGAAAAAAGAGCAAGCCCCAGACCAAAATCTCGACAAGGTAGGAGTGCGGTGGCCCTGAAATGCAAATCACAACGGCAAATCAGAAAACACTACAGCAATTCAGAAAACACTACAGCAATTCAGAAAACACTACAGTAAATCAGAAAACACTACAGCAAATCAGAAAACACTACAGCAAATCAGGAAACACTACAGCAATTCAGAAAACACTACAGCCAATCAGAAAACACTACAGCAATTCAGAAAACACTACAGCAATTCAGAAAACACTACAGCAATTCAGAAAACACTACAGCAAATCAGAAAACACTACAGCAAATCAGAAAACACTACAGCAAATCAGGAAACACTACAGCAATTCAGAAAACACTACAGCCAATCAGAAAACACTACAGCAATTCAGAAAACACTACAGCAATTCAGAAAACACTACAGCAAATCAGAAAACACTACGGCAAATCAGAAAACACTACAGCAAATCAGAAAACACTACAGCAAATCAGACAACACTACAGCAAATCAGAAAACACTACGGCAATTCAGAAAACACTACAGCAAATCAGAAAACACTACAGCAAATCAGACAACACTACAGCAATTCAGAAAACACTACAGCAATTCAGAAAACACTACAGCAAATCAGACAACACTACAGCAAATCAGGAAACACTACAGCAAATCAGAAAACACTACAGCAATTCAGAAAACACTACAGCAAATCAGAAAACACTACGGCAATTCAGAAAACACTACAGCAATTCAGAAAACACTACGGCGAATCAGAAAACACTACAGCCAATCAGAAAACACTACAGCAAATCAGACAACACTACAGCAAATCAGAAAACACTACAGCAAATCAGAAAACACTACAGCAAATCAGAAAACACTACAGCAATTCAGAAAACACTACAGCAATTCAGAAAACACTACGGCAATTCAGAAGACACTACAGCCAATCAGAAAACACTACAGCAAATCAGACAACACTACAGCAAATCAGAAAACACTACAGCAAATCAGAAAACACTACAGCAAATCAGAAAACACTACAGCAAATCAGAAAACACTACAGCAATTCAGAAAACACTACAGCAATTCAGAAAACACTACGGCAATTCAGAAGACACTACAGCAAATCAGAAAACACTACAGCAAATCAGAAAACACTACAGCAATTCAGAAAACACTACAGCAATTCAGAAAACACTACAGCAATTCAGAAAACACTACAGCCAATCAGAAAACACTACAGCCAATCAGAAAACACTACGGCAAACAGAAAACACTACAGCCAATCAGAAAACACTTCAGCAAATCAGAAAACACTACAGCCAATCAGAAAACACTACGGCAAATCAGAAAACACTACAGCAATTCCCCAAGGGTACCTACTTCTTCCGGTTTGGTTAATGTTGTAGTGTTTTCTGAATGGCCGTTGTGATTTGCACTTCAGGGCCACCGTATAAGAGTTTGATAGCTGAAAACAAACAAAGAATGAAGAAGTATTAGAGTGCAGCACTCTGTCAAAGAAAAAACTGGAGTGTCTGTTTGTGCAAATACAGAAAAGAGTGAACATGACTTTTCTTTTGTGTGTCCTGCAGATTGAAGAGGAGCTGGGTTCCCTTCAGAAGGAGCGAAGCGACCGCATCAAACACCTGGTGGAGCGCCAGGAGCGGGAGATCGACAGCTTCGACATGGAGAGCATGCGTCTGGGCTTCGGCAACCTGGGCACCCTGGACCTCCCCAAGTACGACTACAGATGAGGGGCTGCCATCGCCGGTTGCTGCCGCCGCCGCTGCCACCGCCACCACCGTGATCCCTCTGGGCGTCTGTTGTCTGCCTCAGTACTCCTCTCCCTCTCTCTCCTCTGACCTACCTGACCTGACAGTGCAGGTGTTCACTGCTGCTGACTCTCCCCCTCAAACACACAAAAACAATAACAAAAAAACAGCTCCAGAATCAGCTGGTTTTCTGGGCTGCTCAAAGAGTTCGACAGCAGGTTTCAGTGCCCCAACGAAAAACCCACCTGAACTTCCTCCCCCTCCTTACCTCTCATGGTGTCACAAGACGACAGAAAAAAAAAAAATCTGCTGGATCCTGTAGTTGTCATGTTTTTGTAAGAATAATGATAACATAGTGACAGTGTTTCTCGTTTCTTGTGCAATGATGACACTTTTGGTGTGACTAAAAGTGGAAGACGAGAGAAGGAGGGAGAGAAAAACAAAGGGGCAGAGCAGTGAGCGTAACGTCGCTCCACAAACATCCATTTTTTTTAAAGGTGATTCTTTTTGTTTTTCGCTAGTTGCAAAAAACAAATCTCTCAAAGCGATAAATCAAACAGCCGATCCTTCCGCAGACGCCGCTCCACTGCGCTGCATCTCTCGACACTTTTTGGTATTTATTCATCAGGACATTTTTATGACAAATTTGAATAATTTGATACTTTGAGAGACGAACATCACGTTGTACATAGAGGTACGCTTCTGATAAATGTGATTCCTTCGGGTGATTACCGAGGGGAGGGTGAATCATGGTACTCGTTATGTGTATCGTACTGATTTCTCTGCACTGGCAGCCAATGTGAATAATAATAATAGTACATGTGACACGTGAAATCCCAGCTAGCACAAAGGGCTTCAGTGGGGGGAGGGCTTTGGGGGGGCGGGCTTGTACTTTGTGTATAGAAGGATTTATGGAGAGCTTTTACTTATTTTCGTATCGTATTTTAACTGTCACTCAAATCAAAAAAGGATTTTTAAAAGCGCTTTTTTTTCCTCCCCCTCCTCAGATAGTATTTGAGGCTCCGTCATCTTCAGCTGGACTTTTTTTTTTTTTTTTGCTTTACACAACTCTCGAGCTGTGTATTTTCTTACAGACCAGACCAGTATGATGCTTTATTATTGCATGCACTTTAATTTTTTTTTCCAGGTTAAAAGAAAGCATGATTCTGTCAGAGCTTTTAATTATATTTGTAAATAAAGTGCTCATCACAAAGCGAGGACGTGTCTGTATGTATATTTGTGTCCGATCACAGTTCAAGAGAAACAAACTGAAGGACCCCTCTCTGACCTTTGACCTCAAGACATTTCAGTAGGACAAAACGGCCACGTTCTGGAGGAGCTATTTTTTAACACTCCACCTAATAATCAATCAATAAATCTTTATTTATACAGCGCAGAATCACAACTAACGTTACCCCACAGAGCAGGTCTAGACCATACTCTTATGTTCTATTATTAACAAAGACCCAACATCAAGACAGGATAAGATCCAGTCCCATCTTACAGACAGGACTCAGTCTGATCTCATCTTAATCCACCATGAGCAGAGCACTTTGCAGCATTTAGCAAGGACAAACTTCCTTTAAAAGGCAGAAACCTCCAGCAGGACCAGACTCATGTTAGACACACATCTGCTGAGACCGAGACAGAGTTGGGGTTGGAAAGAGAGATAGAGGAGATGATAGTTGTGAGTGCTTCCTGCCAATGTGGGGTTTTATTTAAGCTGCAAGAACTGCGGTGTCTGCCTCTGCCATCACCTTCCCGGCATCAGCACCTGCAGGCTCCGACTAGAGGTTGAAGATATGATCTCATCACTCCTCACTTCCTGCACGATACATAAATCTGCAAGAAGCCAAGACACCATACACAATGTTCTTCTGCTATAAGCATTTCAACATATTAATACATGAGATGACTGAGCTGCTTTTACTCTCCACTTCCTACAATTCAATTTTTATGTTATTGTTGTAGCCTATTTATTTATCCTGCTAGTTTCTCCTTTAATTAATAACTAGACCTCACACTATACTTAAGACTTAAACCCCCCTGTGACTGGTGAGTCACTTTCTCTGCCTAATGTAACAACACCAGTTATAATGTTGATTATTTAGACCAGAGGTTCTCAATCTTTTCAGCCCACAACCCCCAAAATATAGGTGCCAAAGACCCCCACTGTTCCTCAAAGTGATTTAATGTTCATTTAGCTGGTCTGCAGAAAATTAGCCTAACTACATGAGCATGCAGCTGAGTTTCCTGTGCTGTTATGAATTAACCTACAGCTACTGATGCCGTTGATGATTAACTGTTGAATGAACCTAAACTTAGAAGTCATCTGGCAAAAGTTATTTCAATTTTAGCGTCTATTTTTGTCGATATTATTTATCATAATGGGAAAAATTTACTATTTTTAGATCATTTAAAAAAAAAAACATTCTGGAAGACATCTCACAAACCCCCAGGGGGTCCCAACCCACACTTTGGGAACCCCTGATTTACAGAGATTGTGAAGACAGCATGGTACCTTGTAAGGTGATTTGGTTTATTGATGCATTTTGTGTAACCATGGTAGGTTTAGTTCCTGTTCCAGGGCCAGTTGCCATACTGGCCCTGGAGCCCTGGTGGCAGAAGGATTTGCGGTGCTTGGAGGAGTCTGTTGTGGCTGAGAAGGAGGCGCTTAAGCCACAGGTGCAGGTATATGTCATCATCATTTCATATGAGCCACAACCAGATACTGTGTAAATCAGGGGTGTCCAAACTTTTTTCAAAGAGGGCCACATATGATGTTGTCAAAATACCTCAGGGCCAGTGGCTCCTACTGAGACTTTGGAATCCTAAAAGTTATATATGAAATATCTATTTAATAACAATTATTTCAATTTTTTTTTTACAATAAAACTAACTAGGAAGTCCTCAGTTCTCCACAAGCCATGTAAACATTAGCAAACGTTATCTTCTTCTAGCAGACAACATTTTAAGAACAAAAGAATTATTTTCCTGGCTTCTGAAAATTTTTTATGCACAAAATTTTGCATTTTCTGCACAATTTCATAATTTTGATCTTGTCTTGCGTCCTCTTTTGTGTCTTCTGACCTTTTGTGTTCATCAAGAACATTTTCACATCATGATAAAAACTTTAATTTGAAAACCTGTCAACCTTAAGAGTTCTTGTGTTTCTTCTTTACTGCTGTCTTGCAGAATCCCCAGAGCTTTGGCTTTAGACAGGTAGTCCATATGAAGCTTTTTGAGACGTTTCTGAATTGACTTTAGTTTTGTTTGTGCGCTTGAAAGAAACTGCAAATGTACACATAATTCAGAAGGTGATTCATTTCTTTGCTATTATTAACACAATTTAAGATGGAAGCTTGGGGCCATAAATAAATGGACCTTGGGCCGCAATTTGCCCCCGGGCCGTACTTTGGACATGCCTGGTGTAAATAATAGACGTAGTATCTGTGATGTCATCCATCTGTTTCTGAAGCGCTGTTTTGAGGCAGTGGCAGCCATATTGGAAATGTTGAACTCAACTGAACTGCTGTCTCGAGCAAGTGTGAGGTAAAGAGGCGGGCTTTGAGCCTCCTCGCCAACAGCTACAGTGTTCCTGCCTGTCAAGTCAGCTGTGCCTCTCGTAGTGGAAAACTTGTAATCTAAATATCTTCGAAACTGCTGCATTAGAAAAAAATAATCACCCCCCATGTACAGTGTGTGCCGATCCAGAAATGACCTATCCAGACTACACTTGTTTTTTGAACCAGGCTGTAAACATGTTTATTTCTGCTGCAAAGATGAGCTTTTTTGAATGGGTGTGTATGTGGTTTCCGGTACTTTCCAGAGCCAGCCTCAAGCGGATCCTTGATGAACTGCAGTTTTTAGCACTTCTGCATTGGACTCATATTTTTAGACCGAAGGTTGCCGCTTGGCCACGACTTGTCAACAAAAACAACAACTTCAGTGTGCAACATGTTTATTCTGGGTAAGTGCAGATCACGTCATGTAGAGGTGTTTCTCAGGGGGGCAACATAATTCAGTTTCACACTCACAAAAACAAAACAGGGTTTTTCACTTCTCCTGAAAATGTGGATTTCCTACAGACTGTTAAACTCAGCAGGATTTCCTAGTGCTGAAACTTTAGAGTCAAGTCTTTGTGATTATTTTCCGGCCAGCTGCTCGTACAGTTTGGGGACGTAGTCGTCCCACTCGGCCTGGTAGCAGGTCCCCGCCACCGGAGCGCCCAGGTTGTACTTCTGCCTGAAGCTCCGGATGCTGAACTTTCCTCGCCCGTCTCCAGAGCGGTTAGTGAGGACCGTCTCGGAGCAGTTCAGGCTGCTTGACTGCTCGTACACCAGCCACACGTACCTGTGAAGACCTGAGGGGGACAAGGTCTAGATTTAACAACAGTCTCATACAGAGCAATCACAACTTATAAGTCTGATGCACCAAAAATGTCACTATTTAAACTTAATTTGACCTAAATAAATATATCTGTGAGGCACTTTGCAGACTCAGACATAACATGCACGAACACTCTTTCTTTCACTCAGCCCGAGATATTGTAGAGTTTGCAAAACATACACACACACATCCAAATAATCCTGTGTTAATCAAACAAAAAGTTTAACTACTTCAAACTATCTTCTTCTTTCATTTCTCTCACCTTCTTCCTCTCTTACCTGTGCCTTTGGGAGGACCAGATCCCACGTAGTCGGACATGACGCAGCCAGAGGAAACATCATTCCCCTTCATGTTGACCACCAGGAAATGATGCCACTCCCTTAAATGAAAAGAAAATACAACATATTTTAAAGTGTTTTAAACACCATAGTTTCATGCCCTGCAGAGACTTTGCTTTGTGACTGCAACAACAGCTGTAACAATGGCTTGAGCTCCATTTTAGCAATGTAAGCTTTGAAAATGAGCACCCCGCGGCATGTTCTGAATTATTGCGTCTTCCTCTTGAGGCGCTGTCATCAACGAGCCACGAGTCACCATTTAAGTTGTAGTATAAATAATAAATAAAAATAAAATGAACAGGATAAGACAAAGTGCAGTGAAGAGGTGTAGTCAGAGTGAATATGACAGTTGAAAAAGATGTGTCTTGAGATGTGATTTGAAAAGGGAAAGAGACTCAATGTTACAGATGTGTGGTGGGAGGGAAGTCCAGAGGCAGGGGGTAGACCAGCTGAAGGCTCTGGACCCCATGGTGGTTAAGGGGGCGGGTGGAGTAGTGAGGTGAATGGAAGAAGAAGACCTGAGAGTGTGGCTGGGTGTGTTGATGTGCAGAAGTTCAGAGAGGTATGGCAGAGCAAGGTTTTGGATGGCCTTAGTGGTGAGGAGCAGAATCTTGAAATTGATGCAAGTTTTGACCGGTAACCAGTGAAGCTGCTGAAGGATGGGAGTGATGTGATTGATGGACAGAGTTTACTCCAGTTGGAGTTTATGGATGGATTTGAGAGGGAGACCAAAGAGGAGGGAATTACAGTAATTGATGCGTGAAGTTACCAGGGTGTGAGCGAGTATGGCAGTGCTGTTGGGTGTGAGGGACGAGCGGAGGCAATTGATGAAATATGCAGACTGACCGAGTGAAATAATTGATGTGAGATTGAAATGATAGTGTGCTCTCAAGATTTACACCCCGACTCTCCTCTCACCCAGAGACCAGGGCGACCTCCAAAACTCTGATTTCAAACCATGTAAAGCTGGTATGTACAGTCTATTGAGCTTGTATATTAGGAGGACTAAAAGTGGGGTTCATGAGGGATGTTTGCCCCCAAAGCTGCTCGATGAATGCATCCAGATTCTGATTCACTATGGTTGCTACTTGCTACAGCTCCCTCTGAGACTCAAGAAAGGTTCCATGCACTGCAGATATTTGTCCAGTAACATTAAAGGGGCGGTGAGGTCCCAGCAAAATCTGAACAACTTGGAATGTAATGGCACAAATGTTGTATCATTAGTCATGTTTGTTGTCCAGCACTGTTGCATGCATTGGTTAGTTTACTTATATTCAACTAGATGTTCCTGCTCTCCTCACCTGAACTTGGGGTCCTTCCTGCTGGGGGCGTCCGGGTCAGTGAGAGCCAGAGTGTACATCTTACTGGAGTCACATCCTGCCCACTCCACGCAGGTGGGTCTGTTCTGCACCTGTTCATAAACACGAGCACAATGTTGGAGCAAAAGGTGAGTAAAACTGGTGCTTTTTTGAATGCCTGGCTGCATGACTGTTATATTTTTACGCCACTTGGGGGCGCTGTTGTCCATCAAATACAACTGTGGCCATGCTGAAGGAGGCATTATGTAATCTTATTTATTGTTACCAGATTGCAAACACGTTTACCCACGCATAATGCTGTTTGAATTAAAATAAACTCACCTTTAATTAAAAGTCGTATGACACACTCAAAGCGGACTAACTTAGCTTTGTTGTTAGCTTAGCCAGACAATAACAGCTAGCTAGTTGACTAACCTGTGTCGGAGTGAGCACTTTACCGAGCTCATCGATCTCCACAGAGTCGTACTTCATCGTCAGAGACTCTGCAGGTTTCTCCTCCACCTCCTGCAGGGCCAAAGACCCGGTCCACTGGCTTAAATCTGCAGGCATTGTGTCTTGAAGTCTGCTGACTGACGTTGCATGCATGCACCCAAAAACTGCCGAAAGTGCTGCGTTCAGGTACCGTCGGAAAGTAAAGGAACCTGTGAAGAATTTGCAACTCTAGCCAAAAAGTCCAAACATTTTTATTAAAAAGTTCCTTTTCTATATTCTTAAATCATTCCTAAATAAAACATGCGACGAGTTAATATTTTTATGAGTCAAACAACTTCTGCTTTGAATGAACACCTAACATTTTTTATTTTAATTCCAGTTGTAGACTTTCACAAGTAGTAGTAGTAGTAGCATTATAATGATAGCAACATATTCTACAATTCATTCGTAATCATAATACCATGTCAATAAGAAGACGTTAACTTTTTCTTGCATTTTATACTCAGCAAAATGAGAGGATATTTATTTTTCCTATTATTCTAACAACACTTGAACATCACATTCAGCACGTACTCTGCGTGACCACAAGAGGGCGCAGTGTGATTCGCTAAATTTGCTGTCAATCGAATCATCCGTCCTGAATTCGTCCCTCCTCCTGCTCACATGCTCCATTAACACACTTTTAGCTTCCAGACTCGTCTTGAGAATGTTTTTATTTTAGTTTACTAAGAAGTTTTTTTTTTGTCTTCTCTCCAAATTAAGCTGCAAAGTTGTTCCTCTCTGCAGTTAGAGTATTTCTGTGGTCATCAGTGTGTCCTATTAGATGTTTATAGCAGCTTGTGGTGGTAAATGAACAATGTCTGTTATCTATTTTTATTGCAGTGGTTCAGATTTGCATGCCACTGACCTTAAAGCACACACAGGAGACGCTGTTCTGATAAGATTGAGTTGCATCACTTCTCACTTTTGTGAAATCTGCTGCTCAGACGTTATTATAGGCCTACCATTTTGTTATTGTGGTGTCACTGCCAAATCACAATTATTTGCAGTGTAAGAAGAAGTAAAAATCCTTTACCCATGTCAAAGTGAAAACGTGATCATCAAAACACCTTTACATTACCAAAAGCTGTGTTAACCATTCACTGCTTCTGCTCCTTGACCGTAGTCGGGGAGCACAGGGGAGACTTACGGGTCTGCTCCAGGGCCGAAGTTATTCCAACTTCGGGGCTAACCCCCGTTCACCTCAACCTCGATGCAGCCGGTGGGAAAACAGCAGACACGAGTCCGGTTGGGTTTGAGGAGTCGTGTCTTTATTTGTGTTCACAAATAGACTTCTAAACGGCATTCACTTGCTATAACAGTCAGTGTTATTCTTCTCCTTTCATTCCCCCGCTTCCCGGCACTTTTTCACACACACATACGTCACATCCTCCACTCTCACTCCCCCTACATTCCACACATGCGCACACAGCTATTCCCAACAGAGCTCCACTAATAGTATAACACTACCCCCACTCTGGATGGCAATGACACAAATTCCACTCCAGCAGAACAACAGGGGCAACACATGCATCATTTCAACAGGTATACAGTCCAAAGTAGCAGGCCATTACATAAGGAATAGCTGGAGTGCAGATTACTTGTGTACAGTAAGACATGAGGCAGTCTATCCTGCAGCTTAACCTAGAACAGTAGGGCATAAAAGACAGTAGAGGCAAAATTACAAACTAGAAACAAACACACACTCCTCAAGATTAATTTTCTTTTTTTTTTAAAGTGAACATATGCTAATGCACATAAGCCCCTAACAGAGCAAAACACAACGGATAGCAACATTTTTTTTTTTTTTTTTTTTTTTTTTTTCTTTTTAAGTCTCTGGTAACAGTCCTGAAACTCAGACACTTAATGAGCCACCCACTCACCATACCAAACCGGGGGTCGTCGTCGCCGGCCGGCCCTCAGGGTGTGACGACCGTGGTGTGGTGGCTCTGCTGCACCACCCCCACTATCCCGAAGGTCCATGGCAGAAAAAGAGTCCAGCCGAGAAAAGGTGGAGGGTAACAGCACAGGTGAAACAGGGGCGTCCCCTACCGGATCGGGTGGGGGTTCGTCCCCAGTTCTCTCCGTAGTGGTGTCGACGAACAACCCAGCAAGCCCCGAGTCATAGTCTGCAGGATCCGCATCCAAGGCTGGGGGTGACACCTCGACAGGTGTCCAGGTCTGCGCCCGTTCCAGGGCCCAGGAGTTGTCCAGGAGGTCACGGCTTCGATAGGGCTTTAGCTGGTCATGGTGAACCACTTTCACTTTGGTCTTTGGTCCTTTCTGAATGCGATACACCAGGTCATCTAGCTGTCCAAGGATGAAGAAGGGCCCCTCGTACGCTGGAAGAAACTTTCGGACCTTGTTCTTGACTTTCCGCGTGCCCTTGATGAGGTACCACACAGCATCCCCAACGTGGTACTGTGTGCGACAGCAGTTCTTGTCATACTGCCTCTTAGCACGTTTCACTGAGTCCCCAAGCGCATCTCTGGCAATCTGATGAGCCATCTCCAGTCGCTCTCGAAGATGCTGCACATACTCAGGAGCAGATGGAGTAGATTCAGGGTCAGGGGGCAGACCAGCTACAAGGTCCACCGGTTCACTGACCTCTCGGCCGAACATCATGAAGTTGGGTGTGAAGCTGGTGGCACTGTGCTTTGTCGCTCTGTAAGCCATGACAGCATATGGAATCATGAGGTCCCAGTCCCAGTGACAGCGCTCAGCTGTGGTGGCCAAAATCTTCTGCAGCGTGGCATTGAATCTTTCTACTTGTCCATCAGACTGTGGTCGGAAGGGAGTGGTGCGTGTCTTGTCAATACCAAACAGAGAGCACATCTTCTGGAAAACTTCAGACTCAAAATTTCGGCCCTGGTCACTATGCAATGTCTGTGGTGCTCCATAACGACACACCCACTCTGAAGCAAGCACTTCAGCCACAGTCACTGCTTTGTCATTTGGTAATGGATAAGCTTCCACCCATTTAGAAAAGTAGTCCTGTACTACAAGCACATAACAGTTTTTGCGCTCTGTCTCATTCAGTGGCCCCATGATGTCCAAGGCGATGCGCTCCATTGGGGCCCCCACCCTGACGGTTCCCATGGGGGCCTGTGGTGTCTTATTGGGTCTGGCTTTGGCTGCACAGCGGGTGCAAGTGCGGCACCAGAGTGCCACATCTTCTCTCATATGGTACCAGTAGTATCGCGTCTGGAGCCGCGCCACCATGCGCTCTACTCCAAAATGCCCACCAACTGGTCCTTCATGCAGCTGTCTCATGATGTCAGGCTGGAGGGTGCGGGGCAGTACCACTTGAGGGTAAAACTGGATGTCGTCCAGACAATAGAAGCGTCTGACTAGAACCCCATTACGAATGTAGAGTCGCTTCCACTGGCTCCAGAACGTCTTTGTGGCTGGACTATATGGTGATACTGTAGTCCATGAGGGCCGCTCTCTGCTGGCCTCCATCCATGCCCTAATAGGTGAGATATCAGGGTCAGCCTCCTGAGCCTGTTGCAGCTCCTCTGGGGACCAGCCGCTGAACAGTGCAGCCTCACCTGTTTGAGTCAGCAAGATTCTTTCAGGGGTCTCTAAACTGTCTGCGCCTGGTTGTGGGGTTTCATCCACCCCCACTAGACTCTCCGTGGCTAGAGCAGGATGTCCCTCCACCCCCACTGGACTCTGCACCGCATGGCTGAAGACAGAGTCCAAGTCGCACTGCACAGCCTGGTGCTTGATGTTCCCTGGAGGAGAGGGGCCTGGCAGTTTACATGGGCAGGACTGACGGCAGGGTTGTCTGGAGAGGCTGTCAGCGTTGACGTGCAATCGGCCAGGGCGATGGATGATCTCAAAATCGTACTCACTGAGTTTCTCCAACCACCTAGCGAGCTGTCCCTCTGGCTCCTTCATCCTTGTCAGCCAGCGAAGACTACTGTGGTCAGTGCGCACGATGAAGGGCCGCCCCAGGAGATACTGCCGGAAATGTGAGGTAAACTCCACAACAGCCAACAGTTCTCGCCGTGTTGTGCAGTAGTTCTGTTCAGTCTTGGACAGCTTGCGACTGCCATAGGCCAGCACACGTTCACTGCCCTGCTGCACCTGTGAGAGAACAGCACCGATGCCAACATTACTTGCATCAGTGTCCAGAGTCATGCAGCCCTGGTCCAAGGGATAACCCAGAATCGGTGTAGTGGTTAGTAGGTGTTTGAGTCTCTCAAATGCTGCCTGACACTCTGGAGTCCACTGGAACTGAGTATATTTCTTGGTCAGTTCGTGGAGAGGCTCAGCTACAGCAGCAAAGTCTTGCACAAAACGTCGGTAGTAGGATGCAAGGCCAAGGAACTGACGGACTTCCTGGACGGACTTAGGTGTAGGCCACTCCTGCACCTTCTTGACTTTGCTGGGGTCAGTGGTCACACCCTCTTCTGAAACAATGTGGCCAAGGTAGGCAACCTGACGACGAAAGAGACAGCATTTAGCAGGTTTCAGCTTCAAGTTGGCTTGTTGTAGTCTGCCGAAGATCTCGCCGAGTCGCTGTAGCATCTCTGGCACGTCCCGGCCCAGCACAATGATGTCGTCCAGATAAACTAGGCAGGTCTCCCACTGCAGGCCAGCCAAAACACGATCCATCAGGCGCTGGAAGGTTGCTGGAGCATTGCACAGTCCAAATGGCATGACATTCCATTCGAACAGTCCATTTCTGGTGCAAAACGCAGACGCTTTGCGAGCCCTTGGGGTCAGCTCAACTTGCCAGTAACCAGAAGCAAGGTCCAGCGTACTGAACCACTTGGCTGAAGACAGGGTGTCCAAGGTGTCCTGAATGCGGGGCAGAGGGTATGCATCTTTAATGGTACAGTCATTCAGGGCTCTGTAGTCAACACAGAGACGAAAAGTTCCATCTTTCTTACGTACCATCACGATGGGTGAAGCCCAACTGCTGTGGCTGCGGCGGGCCACTCCAGCATCCAGGCTCTGTCTTATCTGTTGGTCAGCATCCTGTTGTTTCTGCCATGCCATCCTGCGTGGTGGTTGCTTAGCTGGAACACCTGGTCGGGTTATGATGTCATGCTGCACCAGGCCTGTGCGACCGAGGTCACTGGGTCCCGTCGAAAACACACTGCTATAGGTGCTTAGCAGCTGTGCCAACTGGAGCTGCTCCTCTGGCTTGAGTTCAGCAGAGCTCTGGCTGTAGAGCTCCTGCAGGTGCGGGGGAATAGAGGGGTGTTCTGGTGACTCTAACTCAGCTGTTATGGTGGTAGATGGCACAGCTTCAGCAGGCTGGAGAAACCCGACAATGGCCCCCTTTTTGATGGTTACATCTGCATGCCCAGGGTTGAAGATACGAAGGGGCACAGCTTTGAAAGGCTGGCTCCGGCTCTCCACTAGCACACGTGCTACTAGCACTCCGTGCTTTTCGACAAAACCTCTGGTGGGGTTCAGCATTACCTCCCCTTTAAAAGTCTCTTTAAAACGGGCGTTGCCCCTCACCACATACTCCCTCCCAGCCTCCAGGACCACCGTTCGGGCCACTTTCACTGCATGTACCTTTGTTTTGCAGGGGGCTTGGAAATATGGCACCTCTTCACCAAACAGTTCAATGCGATGGTTACCAAAGTCAAGGCGTGCGTGGGCCTGGGTGAGGAAGGGGTGTCCAAGGAGGGCCTCGTTGCCAGCAATGTCAGCAACCAGGAAGTGCACGGTCACCTGCTTGCTGTTTATCTCAACAGTAATGTTTGTCTCCCCATGTACATGAACATCACCAGGTCCAACGCCTAACAGAGTCTTTACAACTGATGGCTGAAGAGGAGGCCGGGCATCTGGGTGAATGGCGTTATAATGGCACAGGGGTAACACACTTTTTCTTGCCCCGCTGTCCAAGACAGCGCACACATTCAGTTCATGAACTAGCATCAGAATGCTCATTTCTTGACTTGGGGCATTAAAGTGAAGCACAGTGGGCTCTGTGCTTCCGTGGAGGGGTGACTTTGCTTGAAATCTGCCTGTCTTTCTGGGTGAGGGGCAGTTTCTTTTCATGTGACCCAGGCCAGAGCAGTTATGACAGCGAATGTCCTCCCACTTAGTGTCTTTGATGTTGCTACGGAAAGCTGGTGTGTGGTTGGTATCGAGGGGCTTTGGCTTGTAGCTGACAGCTTGAGTGACCCGAACAGACTCCACAGACTCACTTTCATTCCCCTCTCTGACCACAGCAGTACGGGGCCTCCATTCTGGCGAATTACGTGTTGTTGGTGGCCTGAAGCTGGCGACATGTGATGCTGCCCGCCTGGTGGTTTCGTGGCGGCGAGCAATATCATATGCTTGGGCTAAGGTGTGAGGCCGCTGTTCTAAAAGCTTATGTACTATCTCTACATCACCTATGGCATTGGTGAAGACTTCAACACCTATGGCGTCTTGTTCACTTTCAGACCTGTTACTGTAGGCTACAGCCACCTGTCCATATATGTCATCTCTTAACACGTGAAGATCTTCGCCTGGTTTGCGAACCCGCCGTCTCAGCTCAATAGCCACTGCTGCAGCATGCTCAGAAGAAGGGCCATAAGCTGTGTCCATTTCCTCCACCAGCCGACTGTAGTCCCACTGAAAGGACCTTGGATTTCTATGGATGATTGCACCTGCTGCCCCCGTCAGGCAAAACTTAAGCTGGACAGCCATGGTGTTTCCTGACCAGTTGTTAGCTCTAGCACAACTCTCGAAGCGGTACAGGAACTCTTTCCATGGGGTAGTGCCATCATACTGACCAGGACGTAAGGTGGGGACTCTCTCTATGTGGCCGTAGTCATCCTCACCGTCGGATGGAGGCTGGCGGCATGCAGAGCGAGGAGGAGGTGCATGAGTGAGGAGGGTGTGATTTAACTGGCGTGTCTGAGCCTCACTTTTCTTTGATTCATGTCCATATTTAATGTCTTTTGGAGAATGACGGCCTGTGTACCGCTGTGGGCATGTGGGAAATGATGTATAACAGGGGGCTGGAGTGCTCTGGATGAAACTCCCTGAATGAGCAGGAGTAAAAGGGTTTCCACTGGGGGATGCAATTGTGTTACACTGTTGTAATAGCTGGACACAGGCTTGTTGGTGCTGCACATGTTGACATGGGGCTTTACTCTGTGTGCTTGCTTCACAGTCTTGAAAACAGTAACCCTGCCCATCAGCATCGACAAAGGGATTTGTGCTTGCTATCTTTGGCCGAATACACGCAGAAAGTGTCTCACTCACTGGTTGTGTCATGGTATCCGTCTCTCCTTCACATAAGAAGGGGTTGCAAAGTACATTGTCTGTGTTTCTTTCATTCACAACGTCCGTTTTTATGTCCATATTACTCACAGTAGTCATTGACATGAAAGGGTTGGAGTAACTTGTAACATCCATAAACGGGTTTCGGGGCGAGAAGCGTCGACTAGCGGCCGCCATCTTAGCTTAGCTTCTTAGCCGTAGCCGGATACTATGACTCCTGTCGCTAATTGTCCGGTTTATTTCCACCGGTGGCTCACCGCAGCTGCTGTTGAACGTGAGAGGGTCCCTTCGTGGTCGCCAATGTTAACCATTCACTGCTTCTGCTCCTTGACCGTAGTCGGGGAGCACAGGGGAGACTTACGGGTCTGCTCCAGGGCCGAAGTTATTCCAACTTCGGGGCTAACCCCCGTTCACCTCAACCTCGATGCAGCCGGTGGGAAAACAGCAGACACGAGTCCGGTTGGGTTTGAGGAGTCGTGTCTTTATTTGTGTTCACAAATAGACTTCTAAACGGCATTCACTTGCTATAACAGTCAGTGTTATTCTTCTCCTTTCATTCCCCCGCTTCCCGGCACTTTTTCACACACACATACGTCACATCCTCCACTCTCACTCCCCCTACATTCCACACATGCGCACACAGCTATTCCCAACAGAGCTCCACTAATAGTATAACACTTGGAATATTTATAATTCAAAAATTGGCCCATTTCAATATACACTCACTCACTACTGGGAGAACTGGGAGTGCATGGACAGAATTAGCGGTAGACAGTAAAAACTATTCAGTGGATCTGGATGAGGAGGAGTAATATCAGCTAGGGGCCAAAACAAAATTAGGTATATTCAGTAGGGGGGAGGTAGAGCACACAAGCTTAGACCAACAGGGATGAGTAATGGCCTGGACCGGCATCTCATCTTGGCTCTACCTCCCCTGTCTTCTAATATACAGCTGCAGATTCTTGCTGTGTGTTGGGTGGTGGGGGCTTCTCAGGGCCAGGTGGTAGATAAGATAAGATAAGATAAGACAAGATATACTTTATTTGTGTATTTGGGGGAAATTTCTTTTGTTGCAGCAGCTTACAACACGGGACAGGGGAATACAACAATGTACTAACATAGTTAAAAAATATATAAAAACAGTAATTATAGCAATGACAAGGGTAAAATAAAATAAAATAAAATAGAAATAAGATAAAATAAAATAGAAATAAGATAAAATAAAATAAAATAGAAGAAAATAGAAGAAAAATAGAATAAAATAAAATAAAATATGGCAACTATTACAGATATATACACACTATGTACACTTCTATCTGATAAATAGATAAGGTAAGTTATTGCACAATAAAAATTGCACCAGGTTATTTAAAAACAAACATGCACAGTATGAAGAACAGTGCGATTCAGATACTAGAGTAGTATAGTATCGGTGTTGTCACTACCTGGAGCTTGCATGTTGGGTCGGGTTATTACATTGGCTGGTGGATATGATGGACAGTGGAGCTGAAATGGAGGGGAGTTGATCTGGGACGCCAGAGTTAACTGTTCAGCCTCTGCGAGGTGTCGTGGGATGAACTAAAGGAAACATCAGTGAAGGGACGAGCCCACTTGATAACCCCAGTGATGTGCTAGCTCTCACTGCCCATCTGTCCTTTCCATCTCAGGCTTTGGGGGACATCAGGAGCCATGGGGTAGGCTACTAAATGTGTCAGTAAAGGGCACAGTTGGGTGGATTATCAGTGGACATCAATCAGTATTAAACACATCATGTTACAGCTAGTAAAGGTGAGGCTAATTTAAACTGCTTTAAAGTGACTTTCTCTTTACTTAAATGGTCTTTCAGATATGTTTTTTGAAGTTACTGGGAAGAAGGAAACGGGAAGAAGAGTGAAATAGAAGTTAAAGGTCGCATTACATAGAAACTACACAAGTTCAAGTTCCTCTTAATTGGAATTCAGCAAACAATAGAACTGTCCCTGTTTTTTGCATTACTCCTAATAAAGAATTTCAACTTGAAACCATTTTTCTTGCAAAGTTACTACTTCATTTTCTTTATATAACAACTTTATACTTGTAATATTAAAACTTAAATCTAAAATGTCAGATTTGGAGCTTTAAGTTTGTGTTGATTTAGACACCCCCTGTGAACAAAGTGGTACCTCTGCTCTCCTTACTAACTTTGCTCTGTATATGAGTAGGTAGTTTTTCCAGCAAATACCCTCCTTCTGTTTTCTTTTCACAGTGGATCTATTACTCATTATGAATCTCTAATGTGGAAAATGTATAAAAAGCTGTTTCGGCAGTGAGCTGTTAACTTGACACCTACCCTGTATCAGGTAATACAATAACTATACAGCAACAACAGAATAGAATGAATAGCCTTTAGAATCAGAATCAGAATCAGAATCAGCTTTATTAGCCAGGTATGCTTGAACACACAAGGAATTTGACTTTGGTAAACTGTGCTCTCTTTGTACAAGGCATGAGAATAAGACATTCAAATAATAAAAAAATAAAAATAACAATAACATCAGGTATAATATAATAACAAATAACTATGACTAATATGTACAGGCTGAAATAATATGATAATAGTGCAGTGGTGAGTAGCAGAGGTAGTTTTACATTAAAAAAAATAGTAGTTAAATAATACAAAAAATAGAAATATGGAATTCTGCTTGGAGAATTGTTGCATTGTATATTTTCATGTATATTTACAGAGAGAATTGATCCAACAGGTATGACACTGTTATGGTTTAGTGTTCATCAGAGTGACAGCCTGGGGGAAGAAACTGTTCTTATGGTGGGTTGTTTTGGCGCACAGTGTCTGCCAGAGGGGAGGAGTTTGAAGAATTTGTGTCCAGGGTGTGAGGGGTCAGCGGTGATGCTACCTGTCGTTTCCTGGCCTGGGACCGGTATAATTCCAGGATGGGGGGCAGGTCGACACCGATGATTTTTTCTGCAGTCCTTTATTTGTCATTGTAATGTATACAATGAAATTAGAAGTGCTGCTACTGAAGGTGCATGTAATAAATACAATAAAAACAGGTAGAAAAATAAATACAAAAGACAATATGAAATATGAAATATATGATATAAAAACAAATGTCCAATATTTATAGTCAGGTAGGGAGGAGAGGTATATGGTAAAATATTACACATTAAATGAGACTATTGCACCGTGGATGGATTATTTATTTCAGCTGTTTGTTGGTGTTTATAGTGTTGTGATGGCTCTCGGGAAGAAACCGTCTCTGAGCCTGTTTGTCCGTGCTTCATGTGACCTGTAGCGCTGGCCATAGGGCAACAGGTTAACCCTCCTGTTATGTTTGTTTCTCTGGAACAGCAATAATGTTCCTGGGTCAATTTGACCCAGGGCATATTCAATCATCCAAAAGTACCAGAACCCCAAAAAATCCCAATACACATTTTTAAAAAATCAGATTTTTAACTCCATTACTAAGCATTTAAATTAAGATTTAGTCCATTGGTGCTCTTTAATTCTCACAGATCATGGTTCAATGGGGATAACTCATTTGTTTTTCATTAAAATGAATGTTAAAACTTAAAAAAAAAAACTTTTTCAATATACATTGGTAAACCCTAAATATAAATACAATAGTTTTACATGACATTGATTTTTGTTTATTTTATTTAACATTTCGAATTATTTTCTTTTATGAAGTGATGTTGATAAATTAACACCACACCTCTTCTGTCACATGCTGCCCAGATTTTTATGCTGCATTTAGCTGGTTTGGAAGGCATGTATTGCCTAAAATAGACTTTATGAGGGTCAATTTGACCCGCAACATAACAGGAGGGTTACACAGGTGATGACTGGGGTGGGATGAGTCTTTGATGAAGCAATGAATAATATTGTTGAATAAAGTCTGGTTTAATTTTGTAATCAGTTAATAAGTGGTGCCCACTGCGCTTGTGTATGCACATGTTCTGGTCCTGTCCGAGACTTAAAACATTTTGGTCAGAAATTTTTGGTGCATAAACCAAAATGTTCCAAATTGATATTACTCCAAATCCTATGTGCACTATATTTGGATATAGCCATGAGATCCCTTTACTTAAATAATAGCGTTCACCTCCTTAATAGCCCGACATCTTATACTTCTTTCCTGGAAAGCACAATCACCACCCAGCTTCACCAGATGGATTACAGATACTATGTATTTTCTTAAACTTGAAAAAATAAAATATACCTTAAATGGTTCCTTACACAATTTTAGTAAGACTTGGACCCCCTTTTGAAAATATTATGACAGCCTAAAAGTCCCTCTAAATAAGAAATGAACAATAGCAGAGTAGAAGATGGATGGATGCCACTATTTTATTTTATTTATTTATTTGTCTTTTTTAAATTTTATTTATTTATTTTCTCTTCCTTTTCCAACTTCTTGATTACTATTAAATATCTATTATTTTTTTTTGTGTGTGTGTTTACTTATTTATTATTGTTATTTATGTTTTTTACTAATGAATTACCTTATTTCCCCTTTTGCTTATTTACACATTATGTAAAATCTGGGATGTGGGGTTGATGGGAGGGCTGGGGTGGGAAGGGGTGGGATGTGATGGGACAGGATGGGGCATGGGAGGGGATTGGCAACCTTAAATACTGCAGCAGCTGTTCTATGTTTTGGTTTTTTTTTGTATGTGTTTACCAGTTATGTATGCTGCAAGAAAAATTAATTATGATTAAATCTATGGAAAACTCAATAAAAAAAGTTAAAAGAGGAAATCAAGCGGATGTTCTTATTTGCTTATAATTAATTAAAAAGGTATCTCTATACATTCTGTATTTTTGTAATCAGTTAATAACTCCTCAGCAGGTTTCATAAATGAGCTGTAAGCATAAGAAAATAGTGGTACTGTCCCTTTAACAAGGTGAGGTCAGGGTGTGGTCTATTCCTGCAGAAGTTTCCGGATCAGCATGCTGTGGTAAACAAACGTCAGTCCTCCACAAACGCAGAAGTTTCCTCCTAGAGTCAGAGTAACTGAGTCTGCTCTCTGTGGTCTGTCTCTGTGGGTTATAATGGGAACACTGGTGCCCACTGCGCTCGTGTGTGCTGCAGACAGGCAGGTGGACTAGTCAGACAGGTTCTGGGACTGGACCTGGACGCCTTTTGTGTTAGTTCACCTTCTCTGAGGGCGATGCAGGTGAATGTAAAGTTACCATGAAGATAGTCGCGACTGCAGCGCTTCTACACCTGTGTTTCTGCGCCACAGGTGAGTGTGAACACTGCGAGGTGACGCACAGGTGAGTCTGAAACCCTTCCTCATGGTCTCTCTCTTCTTCTTCGTCACTTAAAGCGGTAGTTTCGGTTGATGATGATGACTCCACCGAGACGGCCCTGACAGCCGCACCGGGAGACGTCGCTCTGCTTCCGTGTTACTCCGCCGGGAATGTGACACCGACTCTGACGACATGGATGAAGAATGGACGAGAAGTCATTTCAGGTGGAGTCTCCTCCTCACCTGCAGGGGAACAGCAGAGACTCGCAGTGCTGCATGACGGGAGTCTGAACATCCGGGGGGTGACACCTGGAGACGAGGGCAGTTACCTGTGCAGCTCCACGCTGCCAGGCAACAACACCTTTCGGGCGCGCGTGCTGCTGCAGGTAGCAGGTGAGTGGAGTTCACAGGTGGAGTACTGGGAGCCCTTATTCATGCAGCTGGGATCCATTGAAGAAGTTTCCTGAGTGAACTGGTTCCTCTGCATTACAGCCATGTTTCCCAGGCCGTGCTGGAGGAAGTGATCAGGGCTATACTGAAGTCAAAGTGCTGATATTGCACTGTGGAAGAGTCACTTCAGTTAATGCATGTTATGATGAGGATTCAAAGCAGCAGAAAGTCAGCAGCTGTTCAAAATTAAGGCCTAATATTTAATAATAATAATAATAATAATAATAATACTTTTGTTTATTGCACTTTTCAACACAAGTAACAGAGTTCTTCACAAGAACAATAAGAACAGTCAAAAGCAGAGAGCTTAGATTAGAATTAATTTTCAAAATGAAAGCTTTTGTATAAAGGTGTGTGTTCAGTAGTGAAATAAAATTAGGGACTGACTCTAAAGTCTGGACTCTTATGTCTGGTTTATAAGGTGGCCCTGAGGTGCAAATCACAACGGCAAACCAGAAACGACAACGGCAAATCGAGTTGTGTTTTCTGATTTGCCGTTGTGATTTGCACTTCAGGGCCACCGTAGCTTTCCTCTGGCAGGCTGGTCCACAGTTGGGGGCAAACTTGGTACCCAAGGCAAGATTTCAACTGGTGCCCCTTGTATTGTAACCAACTCCGCCAACAATAACATCACATAGACACTGAAAGACAACTGACATACAGTTTTATTTTTACAGGTTTCCTTTATTTATTTATTTTCACAATATGTTCATTGACTTTATTTTTCTTTAAATACATGAACAGTCAAGAACATAGACAAAGACTCATTCAGCATACACACACCCAAAAACATCCCATCTGCCCGTACCAAAATCAATTGGCAAGTGTGCAAAATAAATTAAATTAGCCAATTGTGACAGGTTTCCTTTATTTTAAATTAAAAATTACCTCTAACAGAACATTAATAAAAAGGTAGTAACACTGATATTAAGCAGGAAAAAAAACAACTAAGAAATATATAATGTAATAGTGGTAGAATTTATTCAGTCATTATATAGGCTAACAATAATTGTCACAGTACAGACACTTTCAACAAAGCAACAGTAATGAATAAAGTGATGACTGAAGAAGCAGAAGCAAATGTTTATTTAAGCCTAGCCTACATCTTCTACCAAAGTAAGCTTCCAAAGTGTAAAGAAAAACAACAAAAGAAAACAAAAACAAGGAAATCATGAACACTTATAGACTTCAAAAACTGATATCAGATAAAAGAATGTTCTTTTTCCTCTTATCTTCAAATGTTCTTCCTCACTCATTGAGGGTGCAAGCGGTGTCCCTTATGGACGGGCAGCACCCCTAGCATTTGCCTATACTGCCTATGCCACGGGCCGGCCCTGGTCGGGGGTCTCTGACAATGAAGGCCTTACAGGTCGCCCTTAGTTTTCAGTTTAGACCGTGCCAGAGGATCTCAGACTGCGTCCTGGTTCATATGGGGATATATTGAGGGGCGAAAAAAGCATGAATGAGTTTTTCTAAGTCTTTTAATTTCTGATTTATTGTCATTAAGTTGATATATCATGCAGAGTTTGAGCTTTATTAACATTATTAGAAGAGGACAGCCTAATTCAGAGAACATTATCTTACTGTATTTCTGTGTTTATCTCCCCCAGGATACAAACTTTCTGCCTTTGAGTATCATTCTGTTGTTTTTAACAGTCAGACATATCACTCACTGTGGATATTTTGAGTTGAAATGTGGAAATGAAAATGTAAAGGCTGTTTTGGAGAGTGCTTTCAGTTCCCTCTTCTGACACTGAAGAGGTTGCAGCCTTTGCAGGTGTTAAAAATGAGCGTTAAGATAGAGTTGATACCCTCTCGACTCCAGCAAACAACTCCTCCAATGACCTTTAATTCATTATATGGTTTGTAGATTTTCAAAATAGTGAGAAATGCCCTCACAGTTATCCAAAGCCTGAAGTAACACCTTCATGTATTTGTAGATGTGTGTTTGTGATTCAGATTTGTTTGTTTATAATCAACTAATCAATCAATCAATTAATTACCCTTTCTGTTTTTGAGTTTTTGCTCCTTTTCTGTATAGGTTGCGGGTCTAAAACCCACTCTATGACATTTTTGAGAATGCATTATTTGAAAAAGTTGTGTGTTGATATTTTTTATATGTACAGTTTCTGAAAAAAAGTGTATCTTGTAACTTCAAAACATACCTCTGCTGTATCAGCTGAGACTAAAAACTCCATGTAAGACATTTATAAATGGTTTATTAACTCTATTTTGACATTTGCAAACATGGCAAGTTGCTCACATATTCAAGTAATAACTCAACTTTTATTTCTATAGCACCTTTCATACATTCAAACATGCAGCCCAAAGTCGAAATCAATAAAATAGAATCAGATAAATACCAGAAAAATGAATATATAAATAAAATACAATATAAATAGATAGAATAAATTAAAATAAATAAAACTATGTTAAAAACAATGATCATAATGGTAATAAGTCTTTTTATTGCATCATTTATAAGAAACAAGTGATGTTAAAGTTTTTCGGCTCTAAGTTTCTGCTGCTTTCTCTTTCAGGTGGTCCAGATAACATCTCCTCATCCATCAGTCCGGCCACCACCCTCTCCAACGGGACCCTCACAGTCCACCGCGGTTCAGCCGTCTCCTTCAACTGCTCCGCCTCCTCCTATCCGTCTCAGCAGCTCAGCTGGTCCTTCAAAGGAGCCACCTTCTACAACGAGTCTCTGGTGTCCTCATCTGGATCCTGGCTGGACTTCAGGATAGACGACATCCAGCCCAGAGATCAGGGTGTTTATACCTGCAGGGCCAACAACAACTTCACCAATCAGGCTGTCAATAAGAGCACACAGCTGCTGGTTTACTGTGAGTATCCTCAACAGAATACCCAGATGTTTTTATCTGCTTTCTTTCTCTCTAAACACTCCTCTCTCTGTTTAATCCTTTCTTCGTTCATAAAGATGTGGGAGTAGGTGGAGGTAGAGCAGAGCGTACAGCCAGCTTCTGGAGTTTTGAAAGTGCAATGTTGTCCTGATATAGGGTTTTAGCTGCTTGAAAGTCCAGGATCTCCTCTGTAGTATTTTTCATGTCATGATGCACCAAATGTTTTCATTGGGTGTCAAGTCAGGACTGCATACAGGCCACTTTAGCACCCGGACTCTTCTACTACAGAGCCATATTGTTGTAATATGTGCAGAATGTGGTTTGGCATTGTCTGGATGGCAGCGTATGTTGCTCCTAAACCTGTATATATTGGTCAGCATTGATGCTACCTTCCCAGACGTGTATGCCACCCATGCCAGGACCACTTCTGCATCCCCATACCATGACAGATACTAGCTTTGGAGCGGAGTTGAGGATGCGGTGTCTGGATCATTTTTATGGTTTCTTCTTTGCATGGTTCAGTTTTGACCTGACTTGTGGATGCAGCAACAAACTTTGTTCACAGACAATGGGTTTGGAAGTGATTTTAAGCTCATGCAGTGACTTTCACTACAGAGTCTAGTCTTTTTTGTTTTGTTTTTTCCCCTTAAAGTTATGATTTTGGCCTTTTACACCTTTATTTAGATAGGAGAGGACAGTGGATGGAGCAGGAAACTTGGTGAGAGAGGGGGGAATGGGGCTGCAGGCTGAAATCAAACCTGGACCCGCCGCTATATGGACGAGGGACTTAACCATTAGGCTAAGCCAGAACCCTCTAATCTTTTTTTAATGTAGTGTCCCTTGAGGGCCTAAAGATCACGGCAATCCAGTATTGGTTTTTGGCCTTTTTCCTTTCAGCCTGAGATTTCCCTGATGATGAAATCCTCAAATTCCTTGCAATGTTATGCTCAGGAAGTAGTGACTTTTCTAAAACAAAGTCTCAAAGTGAGTGATGCTTTAAACTTTTGAAGGAAAGCAGGATGTTGAGCACTTCTAACACATGTCGAGGACAACATGAGCAAAGAGATAAGAGGTGTTGATTCTGTTCTCGCAAAATCAACCCAAACACAAAGTGCGTCACAAATTCTAAATGTTTCAAACCATCAATTGTTCAGATGCCGGCTTTTGCTTCTTATTTGGCAGTAATAGACCTTTGTACTCTCAGTTTCTGTCACCCTCTTTACTGATGTGTTTTTGTCCTGTATAGATGTCCCAGACACACACCCTGAGTGCATGTGGACTCCAGCACAGGACCCTTCCCACGTCCAGTTTACCTGCTTCTGGCTTGGAGCGTATCCCGCTCCGACGCTGCACTTTGGGGAGGACAAGGGGGTCCAAGGAGCTGCCTCGGGGGGACATATGAATGTAACAACGGTTGCAGAAAGCCTGTCTGTGATGCTGAACCGCTCCGAGCTGTCCGAGGGTCACACTCTGAGGTGCACTGCCCGGCATCCTGTGCTCGCTGCGAGGGAGAAGGAGTGCTCGTTGACCCTCAGTAAGCCCCTCCTTATGGTGACATGAAACTCTTTACTGTCCTGAGATGTGATGCTGCTGAATCTTTAATGTGTTTTCCACAGTAGAGGTCTTAGAGACACAAAGAGACTCTTCAGTGAGGGTCTGTATGAATTCAGATCCTGTCCTGAAAAACATGCTGTCTCAATTAGTACCAGCCAGTTAAAGCCATGCAGATACTTTTTATGGTGTTTACTCAGATATTAAGACATTTATATTTGAGTTTTGAGAAAGTAAACAGCAGCTTCCCACAGGAGAAACAAAGAAAAAGTCTGTACGAGAACTTCTACAGTGATCATCAACAGCTGCAGAGACGCTTGTTTGTGGTATGACGTCATGCAGAAGGGTTATAACAGTGTTTAACTTGAGTTTATCTGCTGCGGCTTCGAGATATCGCCCTCGCTGAGATTCCCGCCTCCACCCAAGTTCAGCTGAGGTCAACAGAATTTGATTCCCAGCAGTAAAACCTTAAAAGAAAAAAGTACACTTAAAACTTTTAACAGAAATCTTTCTTCACTGAAGCCCACCTGTTACTCTAGACCAGGCATGTCCAAAGTACGGCCCGGGGGCCAATTGCGGCCCAAGGTCCATTTATTTATGGCCCCAAGCTTCCATCTTAAATTGTGTTATTAATAGCAAAGAAATGAATCACCTGAATTATGTGTACATTTGCAGTTTCTTTCAAGCGCACAAACAAAACTAAAGTCAATTCAGAAAATTCTCAAAAAGCTTCATATGGACTAGCTGTCTAAAGCCAAAGCACTGGGGATTCTGCAGGACAGCAGTAAAGAAGAAACACAAGAACTCTTAAAGTTGACAGGTTTTCAAATTAAAGTTTTTATCATGATGTGAAAATTTTCTTGATGAACACAAAAGGTCAGAAGACACAAAAGAGGACACAAGACAAGATCAAAATTATGCAATTGTGCAGAAAAGGCAAAATTTGGTGCATAAAAATTTTTCAGAAGCCAGGAAAATAATAATTTTGTTCTTAAAATGTTGTCTGCTAGAAGAAGATAACGTTTGCTAATGTTTACATGGCTTGTGGAGAACTGAGGACTTCCTAGTTACTGTTTTATTGTAAAAAAAATTTAAATAATTGTTATTAAATAGAGATTTCATATATAACTTTTAGGATTCCAAAGTCTCAGTAGGAGCCACTGGCCCTGAGGTATTCTGACAACATCATATGTGGCCCTCTTTGAAAAAAGTTTGGACACCCCTGCTCTAGACCCTCCAAAAACATTTCATATTTACTGATATAAGAGTTTCAATAAAGACTTACCAGATTAGTGTTTGAATATTTAGAGTAACAGAAAAAACATTAATTCTTAACATTAAAAAGGATTTTTTTTATTTTAGTCAAGGTCTTTTTATTGTTTTTAAACAATTATACAAAAACAAACATAAACATCAATGATGTCTCATATTTTGAACTGTGAAACATCCCCCCATAGCTCCAACAGAGCCCCTTTCCCAATGTACCCTACTTAGTAAAAGTCATGAGAAGACAAAATAAAAAAAGAATAACAATAAAAAAGATACATATATGTATACAAACATACACACACACACAAATATATACATATACACATGTGTATGCATGTACACATAATAAGAATATATAAATAGATAAATAAGATAAATTAAAAACACCAGAAACATGTGTTTAAATAATATTGATATTATATTTTGGTACTTAGCTCAGATGTATTTTAATATTGCTCATAATAATTTGTTAATGACTATATTTTAATCCTTCTCTCCAGTTTAATGTGACAGAGGCAGGAAATCTCAGCCGTAATTGTCATAAGGTGCATTTCGACCAAGGGGTCCGGGGTCTTTTAGCCCCCAGAACCACTTTCCCTGGAAACATAAGGTTCCTGTGCCCCCATTTTGTTGTCTGCATTTCAACCGCGAGATGAAGTCCCGGGTAGATTGTGCAAATCAGGCCAGTGACGTATGGAGAAAAAAATTATATTAAACAATATTTTGAAATCTTAATAAAAAAACAAACTAGTTTGCATTCCCAGGAACTCCCTCTGTGTTTCAACAGCTGTGGAAACTCCACAAACATCGTTCAAGAACCGAAAGTCCCGGGACTTTTGAAAAGTACTACCCCCAAAGCAGGGGCTTTCAGGGGGGAAATTATCAACCCCTGAACTAAATTAAGACCCTGGTTACTCCGGTTAAAACGCACGTAGTTCAGGGGTAAAGTCCCTAGTTCCGGGGTTAAGTTCCTGCAGTTGAAAAAACGCCTATAGGTAATCAATTTAAAGCTTCTGTGAGGAGTTTTTAAGCTGGTTTTGAAACAGACTTAATCTAATGTTGCTGTCTTTTTAAGACCTAAAAAGGCAAACAAGACGATCAACAAGATAAGGACTGTGTTTTTATAGTTATTTGTGATATCTGAAACCACTGACGGGGGGTAGGTGTCGGACGACATCCTTTTTCCTCATGTTCCACAGGAAAGATTCTTGAAGTGATACATTTGGCTGTCAAAATAAAAGCAGGCTATACATTATTTTCAAGAAACACTAATCCCACATGTACAAGAACACTTTGTCCACAGGGGGCGCCAAATTGACACAAACCAAAAGTTTCTCACAGGAGCTTTAAATTCTGATGCTTCAATGCCCCATGGGTGGATCCCCTGAAACAAGACTTCTATCTATGATATATTCCCTGTGAAAGCGTCTTTTGTTGCCGATCATAATCCGCATGACTAGTCACGACCACAAGCATGTGAGAAATATGTTTTGGTGGAGTCAGAGAGCTTTATGAGTAATGAATACTTAAGATGATAACATGAACCTCCTCCAAAGCACAACTCCAACATCTGCTTAATATCACTCAGTGGTGCAACCCAGAGACACTGATGGACAGGCTAACTGAGGCTTACACTCACCTCTTCTTTTCTCATAATGCTGCATCATTACACCGGGTGAAGAAATTGTAAACATGTCGTCAAACCGCATTTAAGATCACCTTGAACTCTCACAGTGACTTTTCACATATTTGTGTTTCCCTGAGGTTTTAAGTTCAGCTGTGAAACGACACATGCAGGAACACTGTGGTTAGGGTGTACATGAGGACACAGTGCCGCGTGCTGGACATGTGGACAGTCAGTCAGTCAGTGAGTCATTCAGGGGTGTGAGGGTTATCTTTACAGGACAGGGTTGTGCTAAGGTGACGTAAGTGTGTGACAACTGCATTGGAGTGAATGAATCAGCTTAGAAGTATTCATTGATGTGTGTACTTGAACAAAAGATGAGTCTGTCAAATGAGATGATCCTGGTCTAGCTTAAAGGGGAAATGCCACGTTGTTACATAATTTTGAGCTTCTGCTAATGTTACAACATGATCTCTATCAATTGTTCCTTTTTTCCATTGAATAAAAGCAGCAGTGAAGCATACAGAGCATTTAAAAACAGGCTTGGACAACTTTTGTAACATAGTAAAAGTAAGAGCCAGTGAGAAGCACCCTGAAATTGAGGTTTGGGGAAAAAAAAGCTGCCAATGGACACAGGCCCTTACAGAGCAAATGTGACACCCCTGAGGAGATTATTGCACACTTTCAAGTTTATATAAAGAGTAAAGTCATTTCTTGTCTGGAGATGATTGAGGCTGCAGCTAACTTGATAACAGATCAATGTTTCCTTTTCCCCCAGCGCTACCATTCCCCGAGGGTGAGCCTTTGATCACGGCTATGGATGGTACAAGTGTGACTTTAATATGCACTGAGTCCACATCCATCCCACCTGCAATCACCACCTGGACCAAAGGGCTGCAACAGGAGAGAATCAACCCCGGGTCAAAGTACGCTGTGTCCGAGGAAGGCCCCGCCCTTAAGCTGACCATCTTCAACATCACGAAGGACGACGAGGGCGTCTACTTCTGCCATAGCGAAAACCCGCTCGCCGTCAGAGAGCTGGAGGTCTACCTCACTGTGAGGAGTGAGTGTGGGAGGAGAGGGAGGGGTTCAAGACATACTGGAAGAAAAATATTTACATAACTCTTTTAAAGATACAGAAGGATTAATGGTTTAAAAAATGTAAACAGTATCTTTACATCAAGTTGAATCAGTGAACGTTGAGCACTCAGTTCATACTACCTGAAAACGCAGCACAGATTCACACAATGAACCAGTCCCTGCAGGTGTAGACTCCACCTCTGGAATGCTGATAAACCTGCTGCTTCTCCCTTCTTCTGCCTCCTAATCATGTCCTGTCGTCTTGTTTTGCCTCAGCAGCCTCCTCAGCCTACACAGGAGCGATCATTGGGATCTTTATAGCCGTACTGATTGTGGGATCAGCGGCAATCATCGCTAAAACCGTGTACTCCAGCCGACACAGAATGTGCCTCGGTAACTTCTGTTAAAGTCATAAAAGCATGGAACAATAAGTCTTAATACACACGAACATTTAATATACTGCCTCTGTAACACATTTTAAATGATCTTTTCATATTTTTTTGTTTCAGGAGGAGGCTTTGGGTGAGTATCTCACACTTCTCTGTCAGAGTCTCTGCTTTAATTTGTGCACACATACAAAGAACAAGACTCCAGTTTACAAGGCTCTCTTTGTGCTGACATATAGCATAGCTTTTTAACTGGATTGCTTATATATCCATGAGGTAGATGGTTTAAAATATGGTTAGTATACAAGCATGAAAAATATCTTAAACATATTTGCATGATTTTAGTCACCCATACATTAAAAAAATAAATTCAAAACAACTGTTGTAGCTAAGCTGGTGCAAATTTAAATTGAAGCGGCAACAGCAAATCTCAGTTTGTCCGTGTCTGAATCCGCTCTCTTGTTTAACAACTCGTCACGTATTCAGTGATCATACATCCATCAGGAAAGAAGCAGGGAAACCAGATCAGTGTAGCCTCAAAGACACACATGTAGTAAGTAAGCCATGTTCCTTTTAAAGGATTCATTCAACATGTTTGAGAAATATCCTAAATTGTTTCTCCGAGAGACGTTTAAAGCTCCTGTAAGGAATTTTTGGTTGTGTTTATTTTGGCGCCCCCTGTGGACAAAACTGTACCACTTATCTCTGTGCTGATTTTGTCCATTATTTCTTTAGGTCCAGTTTTTTAACAACAACAACAACAGAACAAAACTCATTCTTCTTGCTCATTCTGAATCTTAGCTCTGGATAAAAGGCCGTATTGGCAGCGTGCAGTTCACACCTTCTTCTGACACCTACCCCCCAGCAGTGCTTATAGATAAAAAAAAATAACTATAAAGAAGTAGTTTGTCTTTATACTGATGTTGGTCGCTTTTCTAGGTTATAAAGGTTTGACAAAAAACTCCTTTAGGAGCTTTAAAGTATTACAATCAGCATTGTATGAACTACATTAGTAGCTTAACATTATCCTCCAATAAACACAAATCAAACTGACTTAAAACTACCAAAATAGAATTTAAAGTCAACAATTTTCATATATCCATTGTGCATTGTCTGTTTTTTTGATTGGTTATACAGTATGTGTCAGCATCAAGCTGTTGTCTGTTTGCTAATTTCTTAAAGCTACCCTGCAGGGTGTTTTTTGCAGACAAACATTGCAATGTCTACATTCAGTTTTCTCTCTAGAATACATTGTTTACAACTCTGAGGCCTGATTCAGGCGTAAAATGCCTTTACACAGCCTTAAGCATTTGAAGTGTGATTCTTGGTATGATAACTAACTGTTTATGTTGACATTTTTAAGCAACAAATGCTCCTTTTTGCTGCTTTTAAAGCTGGGGTTGGTAGTCAGATTTAGATACACTTTTTGTTATACTGGTTAAAATGATCTTTCTGTCCCGATGGCAATCAATACATAATGTGTTCTTAAAAAAGAGGGGAAAAAAGCTGCTATCTACAGCTGGAGTAAACCTGGGAAAAATTAGGGGGTAGACGGAGTACTGAGGAAATGCTACATTCAAATACATGCTAGTTTTCCGTGACTACCAACCAAGCGGCAACCTCCGAGTCCAGTGCAGAAGTGTTAAAAGCTGCAGTTCATCGAGGATCCGCTTGAGGCTGGCTCCAGAAGTACCAGAAGTCACATACACGTGAATGGGAAAAAGACGATCTTTACAGCAGAAATACACATGTTTACAGCCTGGTTCAAAAGACAAGTGTAGTCTGGATAGCTCATTTCTCTATCAGCTCTCACTGTGAGGGGGGTGAATTTTTTTCTAACACAGCAAATTTGAAGACATTGAGATTACTAGTCCTCCAATGAGAGGTACAGCTGCCTGTGGGAACACTGCAGCTGTTGGCTAGGAGGCTCAAACTCCGCCTCTTTACGTCACACTGGCTCGACAGAAGCAATATGGCTCCTGCCACGATTGGTCTCATAACGACTCTTCAGAAACAGATGGGTGACGTCATGGATACTACATCCATATTTTATACAGTCTATGCTACCAACCCTAGCTTTAATAGCAACTAGCTCCATTTATTTACACATTAATGCTGATAACTGTTTGGTCTGACTGGGTGTCACTCTATTGCAGGGCTATTCAATTAAATATTAAATCGGACCGGATTTCAGACTAAGGACATGAGCTGGGCCGGACCATAGACTGTATAAAATATGGACGTAGTATCCGTGACGTCACCCATCTGTTCCTGAGCGCTGTTTTGAAGCAAATCGACGGCAGCAGCCATATTGGAAATGCAGAACTCAACCAGGCAGAGTGTGACGTAGTGTGAGCCTCTTAGCCAATGGCTATGTGTTCCTGACCAGGAGTCACGTCAGTCATGTCCTTATTTGGGCAAAACTCGTAATCTTAATATCTTCTGAACCATCACGTTAGAAAAAAATTCACCCCCCGTACAGTGTGTGCCGATAGAGAGATTAGCTTGGTAGGGCCAAGCCGTTTTTTGAACCAGGCTGTAAACACATTAATTAATGCTGCAAAGATCGTCTTTTTCCCATTCATGTCTATGTGGTTTCCGGTGTTTCTGCAGCCAGCCTCAAGCGGATTCTCGATGTATTGCAGTTTATAACACTTCTGCATGGGCTTCAGCGTTTGAGACCGGAGGTTGCTGCTTGGGCCGGACTTATTTAGCAGACAATGAGCAAAGTTAACCATTTAAAAGAAAAACAAATAGACAAGATAACAAACACACTGGATATTTATTAACTTATTGCCACATCCAAAAGGGCAGAAACATATTAAAAGAGCAGCACTTGTCAGTGTTAGTAAAAGATGATTTCTTGCCGGATCCAATTCACAATCACTCGGCAGTTGCTTTCGGGCCGCTAATTGAATAGGGCTGGTTTATAGTGTTACTTGTTAAAAACTGCAGAGGATGATGTTTCATTTAGTCCTTATTTAAAGCACACAGGTCTGAAACCCTTCCTCATCCACCATGGAAGTCAGACACATATGTTTACTCAACAAAATGATCTACTAATGCATTTAGCAACAGAGATTTGTGGATGTATATCAGTGTAGAGTGTCAGGTACTAACATAAGTGTAGCTTGTTCCTGACCTGCACATGAACTCTGATATGAAAAGTGTGATGAAAGTGTTTGGATATGCCAAATGCCAGGTAATTAATTGTGATTGTTTTTAGAATCAGAATCAGAATCAGAATCAGCTTTATTCGCCAAGTATGCTTGAACACACAAGGAATTTGACTTTGGTAAACTGTGCTCTCTTTGTACAAGGCATAAGAATAGGAATAAGAATAAGAACTACAATAAAAAATAAAATGAAAATATAATAACAATAACCTTAGCTATAAATACAAAGAAACAACAAATAGCTTGACTAATATGTACAGGCTAAAATAATATGATAAAGTGCAGTGGTGAGTTGCAGAGGTAGTTTTACATTATAAAATAGAAGTTAAATAATACAAAAAATAGAAATATGGAATTCTGCTTGAGAATTGTTGCATTGTATATCTACATGTTTATTTACAGAGAGTGTTTATCTGACAGGTATGACACTGTTATGGTTTAGTGTTCATCAGAGTGACAGCCTGGGGGAAGAAACTGTTCTTATGGCGGGTTGTTTTGGCGCACAGTGATCTGTAGCGCCTGCCGGAGGGGAGGAGTTTGAAGAATTTGTGTCCAGGGTGTGAGGGGTCAGCGGTAATGCTCCCTGCCCGTTTCCTGGCCCGGGACCGGTACAAGTCCTGGATGGGGGGCAGGTCGACACCGATGATTTTCTCTGCAGTCCTTATAGTCCGCTGCAGTCTGTGTTTGTCTAGTTTGGTTGCAGAGCCAAACCAGACAGTGATGGAGGTACACAGAACAGACTGGATGATGGAGGTGTAGAACATGATCAGCAGCTCCTGGGGCAGGTTGAACTTCCTGAGCTGACGCAGGAAGTACATCCTCTGCTGGGCCTTTTTTCTGATTGTGTCTATGTGGGAAGTCCACCTCAGGTCCCGGGAAATAGTGGATCCCAGGAACCTGAAAGAGTCCACAGTAGACACAGTGCTGTTCAGGATGGTGAGGGGGGGGAGTGGGGGGGGGCTTCTCCTGAAGTCCACTGTCATCTCTACCGTCTTGAGCGGGTTCAGCTCCAGATGGTTCTGACTACACCAGAGGGCCAGCTGTTCCACCTCCTGTCTGTAAGCAGACTCGTCTCCGTCCTGGATGAGACCGATGACGGTGGTGTCGTCTGCAAACTTCAGGAGTTTCACCGAGGGGTCCCCTGAGGTGCAGTCATTGGTGTAGAGGGAGAAGAGCAGTGGGGAGAGAACACATCCCTGTGGGGCGCCAGTGCTGATGGTCCGGGTGCTGGATTTGATGCTCCCCAGCCTCACCTGCTGTCTCCTGTCCGTCAGGAAGTTGGTGATCCACTGACAGATGGAGGCCGGCACTGTGAGCTGGGTGAGTTTCTGGTGCAGGATGTCTGGTATGATGGTATTGAACGCAGAGCTGAAGTCCACAAACAGGATCCTAGCGTAGGTCCTGGGGGAGTCCAGGTGATGCAGGATGTAGTTCAGACCCATATTGACTGCATCCTCCACCGACCTGTTTGCCCGATAGGCAAACTGCAGGGGGTCCAGCAGGGGGCCTGTGATGTCTTTCAGGTGGCTCAACACTAGTCTCTCGAAGGACTTCATGACCACAGACGTCAGGGCGACGGGCCTGTAGTCATTGAGTCCTGTGATGGTGGGTTTCTTTGGGACTGGGATGATGGTGGAGCTTTTGAAGCATGAGGGCACTTCACACAGCTCCAGCGATGTGTTGAAGATCTTTGTGAAGATGGGGGCCAGCTGCTCAGCACAGACTCTCAGGCAGGAGGGGGACACGCCGTCTGGTCCTGGAGCCTTCTTGGTCTTTTGTCTCTGGAAGAGCTGGATTACCTCATCTTCACAGATCGTCAGCGCAGGTGGGGGGTCAGAGGGGGGTGGGGAGGGGCTTGTGGGGGGGCCAGGTAAATCAGAGTGTTCGGGTGTGGGGTGTGAAAACCTGCAGTAGAAGCTGTTCAGGTCGTCAGCTAGTCTTTTGTTACCTTCAGGGTGGGGGGAGGGTCTCCTGTAGCTTGTAACTTCACGCAGGCCTCTCCAAACTTCTGAGGGGTCGTTGGCAGAGAAGCTCTGTTTTAACTTCTCAGTGTAGCTCCTCTTAGCTACCTTGATCCCTCTCGTCAGTTTGTTTCTGGCCTGCTTGAACAGGTCCCGGTCCCCACTCCTGTAGGCCTCTTCTTTGGCCTGACAGAATAAATACTATCTCTGCTCTGTAGGCAAATGGAGGAGGACAGAGGCGATGTGCTGAGTCTGGTGGAGTCGGATGACGAGCAGATTTTTCAAGATGCCGTTCCCCGACTGCCTCCGATAACCAACGGCCACCAAACAACACTCGTCCAGATTCACCGAATCCCATCGGGTAAGATTTCTACGACCCGTTTCATACATTTAAAGGTGTGTAGATGAAGTTGAGAGACGTTCTGTAACATAAAAAAAATGCCTGTGTTGTTTTTGCAGTTGATCATGAAGATGCAGAAACAGCAGACACAAGCCCTCAGCAGCAGGACGATACTGTACAGACAGAAGAGTCAGTGGATCTTGTAACATTTTAGGTGTCAGGTGTTTTTAGTAGGTATGTGTTTTCGTTTTAGTTAAATACTACATCCAATGACAATGTGAACAGAAATGGTGGAAGACTGGTATAAAAAAAACTGATATCTGTTAATTTTTCATTTTTTAAAACAGGGTTTACAGCTTTTTAAAGCTTGTTTCTATGATTGATTTGTTTGTACAGCATTTTGAATGAGTTGCTCTGATATTGATACTGATGCAGTAAATGAAGCTGTTCAAAAAAAAAATGTGATTGTTTGCATCTTTTTGTGTTAAAGCCTTCCCTCCTTGTTTACTGATATTAAACATATAGAAGTCACAGATAACTCAAGACTGGAACCATTTAAAAAATGTGGCGGAGTCAGTCTGTCACTCATCGTGACCCCAGTGTCAAGTAAAAACATCCTGTTTCTCATCTCTTTGAAACAGAATGAATCCAGCTTAACTGATTTAAGATGTGATGATAGTGAGGCTTACATAACGTAGTATCTCATAGTATGTCCATTTTAGTAATATGTTAATATTTTGGGTATGACTTGGATAGGTTTCTAGTGTATTAATGAAAGTGAAGACCTGTGTGGAAGATTACTGGAAATCTGAGTATGAGAGCAGAGTTAATCTGAATATATATATGTATGTGTTTAATCTCATAAAGCTTGATGATCAGATAACTAATTCATACTTTTATTCAATATTATAATTTAATTATGATTAAGGTATAGTTTGGTAAAAAAACAAAAACAACAACATAGACTTGTAGTGATAAATTTGCTAGTTTTCAGCTTCACATCTCAGGCTTTAATACATTCAAAGGACTATGACCTTTCATTGATTGACCTGTCGTGGGGGTCAAAGATCCTGGTTAATCAATCATGAAAAACAATTGCTAAAATATACACTACCAGTCAAAAGTTTGGACACACCTTCTCATTCAATGTTTTTTATTCATTTTAATTATTTTCAACATTGTAGATTAATACTGAAGACATCAAAACTATGAAATAGTATGTTTTTGCCATAATCTGGATTACAACAGTAGTCAAATAGAGCTATCCATTGTGTGCTAACCCTACCTCTGAACAACACAACTGATGGTCTCAAACACATTAAGAAGGCAAGTCATTCTACAAATGAACTCATGTTAATTAGAAACCATTCCAGGAGACCACTTCATGAAGCAGACTGAGAGAATACCAAGAGTGTGGCTACTTTACAGAATCTAAAATATAAAACACATTCTGGTTTGTTTAAGACTTTTTTGTTCATTAAATAATTCCATATATGTTCTTTCATAGTTTTGATGTCTTTGGTATTAATCTACAGTGTTTCAAATAATTAAAATAAATACAAACCCTTGAATGAGAAGGTGTTTCCAAACTTTTGACTGGTAGTATATATACAAATCAATTTACATACATATATATGTATATACTGTATATAAATATAATATTTATATATATTATAAAAACATATATATTTTTGTTATACATATTTAT
Source organism: Notolabrus celidotus (assembly GCF_009762535.1). NCBI lineage: Eukaryota > Metazoa > Chordata > Actinopteri > Labriformes > Labridae > Notolabrus > Notolabrus celidotus. The sequence continues at coordinate 6,814,546 of NC_048280.1, forward strand.
ATAAATGTATATTTATATGTATTACCTCATAAAGATAAATAATTTATTTTAGTATTATTATGTAATAATGTTTGGTAAACAACATAGACTTGTGGTGATAAATTTGCTAGTTTTCAGCTTCACTTCTCAGGCTTTAATACATTCAAGGACTATGACCTCTCATTGACCCGTCATGGGGGTCAAAGATCCTGGTTAATCAATCATGAAAAACAATTGTGAGTCAATAATTAAAGAAAATGGTTGTAATTGAAATAACCGTGCTAAAATATAAATCAAAATATATTTTAAGTGTGTATTACAGGGAAATGGTATCAACATATTCACACATTTTCAACTCTTTCCTCTTCTGCTTCATCACTCTGTCTGCCGTCTCCTCTGTCCATGCTGTCACTTTTTTTGTAATGTTTATGCAGCCTAGAAAAAGTAGCATATAAATATAAAAAATAAACGAATTAATTAAAAATATATATATAATTTACATTTTAAAATATATATATGTTTACATGTTAAATACATTTTAAGTGCATGCTACATATACTTATCAAAAACCTGTGAAATTTTCTTTCAAACTTGTTTTTCAAGTAATAAAGAACTAAAAACTCAAGTCTAAACAAGTGAAGATTTACCTGCAGTTTGTCACATAAGCTGTCAGTCCAGGCAGTGAAAAATATTAACTTTTAATCTGGAAATAAAGTTTTTTTTTTCTTTTTGTAATAGAATGGTTCATTGTATTCTACCTTCTTTGCCTCAGGCTTGATGTGGCTGTCATAGCTTAATTCTCTTAAAGTCAGTAAGTACTGGTACTATGTCAACACATTATCTGTGTAGTCCAGAGGACATGTTGGCACATGTTGTATTATTTCAATTAATAACAGCATTCTTTGTGAATGAATGATCTAACCTGACCTACATTATTAAGAACAAACTATCTGCCCCACATTTTATGATGATGACATCATTTTGATGACACAATTATGTGTCCTCGTGCTATTTCTGCACATCACAGATTCTTCTCATGTATTAAAATGTAACAAGGGGGCGTGGCCTGGCTCTTTGATCTTACGTAATAACCACAAAAACGTGAGGACGCAGCCAATGGGACAGAGTGAGTCAGACAAACAGGAAGTCAGCTGAACATTTTGTTTTCTCTGTCGCGCATTTTCCACACAGCGTACAGTCGTCAGGAAGAGAGAGAGAGAGGACTCCAGAGTGTCCTTCTGGATCCTTAGATGGGAGGAGAGACTCGAACAGGGACGACTCACTCAGAGACACGAAGAAGAATGTGAAGAGAGAAAAACACACACGATGTGCTCCACGGAAAACAACGCGGAGCTCCAGAGGACATGTAAGAGACTAATGTGTGATTGATTTGTGAAGGATGATGAATCTGTCAACCGCTGAGTTCACGTCCTCCCTGTCCGTCCTCCCTCCAGCCTCAGACCCGGCTCTCATCCTGGAGCTGAAGACAAGGAGACCTCCGTCCCTGGAGGGCCGGGCGGGATGCGAGACCTGGAGCGTGGACTTTTCCCCGGACGGAGCCTGGTTCGCCTGGTCGATGGGACACGGGATTGTGTGGGTGGTCGCCTGGCCTCTGGACTCCGAGTAGGTTTACCTGAATACATTTAATCCCACGCATGATGCGTTCAGGTTTCACTCGGACATTCTGGATTCTGTTTAACCCTCTTGTTATGTTCGTTTCTCTGGAACGGCAATAATATTCCTGGGTCAATTTGACCCAAAGCATATTCAATTATCCGAAAGTGTCAGAACACACACACAAAAAAAACAATACACATTTTTTTAAATCAAAATTTTAACTAAATCTAATTTTAATTACTAAACATTTAAATCAAGATTTGATCCATTGGTGTTCTTTAATTCTCACAGATCATGGTTCAATGAGGATAACTCACTTGTTTTTTATTTAAATTAATGTTAAAACCCTGAATATAAATACAATAGTTTTACATGACAGATTTTTGTTTATTTTATTTTACATTTTGATTTTTTTTTTCTTTATAAAGTGATGTTTATAAATTAACAACACCTCTTCTGTCACATGCTGCCATCATCATAAGCATGTTTCCTCTTCTGTCAAAGTACCATCAACATAACCAGGTTTCTTTGTGGCCTTTTGATATTTATAACACCTCTTCTGTCACATGCTGCCATCATCATAAGCATGTTTCCTCTTCTGTCAAAGTACCATCATCATAAGCAGGTTTCTTTGTGGCCTTTTGATACATATAACACCTCTTCTGTCACATGCTGCCCATATTGTTATGCTGCATTTAGCTTGTTTGGAAGGCATTTATTGCCTAAAATAGATTTATAAAAGGGTTAATTTGACCCGCAACATAACAGGAGGGTTAACCAGCATCATTACTACATACTTATGATATATTTATTAGTTTATTATCATCTTCAAGTTAGGTTGATAGATTAATTCCATTAGCAGGTGAATCCACAGAGAAATGATGACCTAGAACATAATGATTTAATTATTTTTTTTCCATAAATGTGTCTGACTGGATTATTTTTACAGTAAATCTATGGCATATAAATGTAAAAAATGAAGTATTGTCATGAATCCACTTCTTTAGATACAACAGAATTCCTTAATACCCCTGTCTCTGGTCTCTGTTGACCCAAACAAATAAATAAAACACTATTAAATAAATTGTCATGTGAGCAAATAAAAAATCTAACTAATTGTTGGTCAAAAACAAAATGAAATAAAGCCATGATGATATAGAAACAACATGTGGACATAAATACAATTTAAATGTGCAGCAATAATCTGCCTGAAATAATATTTTATTACAGCCAACCGAGTTTTAAATGATTTTGAGTAATTTTATAGGAAACACGCTTTCTTTCCACTTAATGCATAATTTATTTCAGCATGTTTTAATTATTTAAGAACACTTTGAGTCTCCTTACAATACTCTCTGTGTGCTCTACTTTCCCTTACACAGCCCTCAGAGTATGTTAACGTGAAAGCTTCAACCCTGGACCGTGATGTTAATTGAGTTCAAGTGTCCAGATAGGGTTTTACTTTATCTGGTACGTGCATATGAGATTGGGAAATATTAGAATTAAACCTGTTGGGACCAAAATGTGGATTTGATTTTCATTTGACACATATAGAACTTATTTATAATTTAACAAAGCAGGCGTAATTCCTCCATGCATTAATGTTAAATAATCAAATGTTAGACCACACAGCCTAAAGGGGTAGGATAAAATATCTATATGGCAATATATCGTTGTCTTGACTCGTGCAATGTGCAGTTCATTCATGTGTTTAATGCAGGGGTGTCCAAACTTTTTTCAAAGAGGGCCACATATGATGTTGTCAGAATACCTCAGGGCCGGTGGCTCCTACTGAAACTTTGGAGTCCTAAAAGTTATATATGAAATATCTATTTAATAACAATTATAAAAAATTTTTTTACAATAAAACAGTAACTAGGAAGTCCTCAGTTCACCACAAGCCATGTAAACATTAGCAAACGTTATCTTCTTCTAGCAGACAACATTTTAAGAACAAATAATTATTTTCCTGGCTTCAAAGTTTGCCTTTTCTGCACAATTTCATAATTTTGATCTTGTCTTGTGTCCTCTTTTGTGTCTTCTGACCTTTTGTGTTCATCAAGAGCATTTTCACATCATGATAAAAGCTTTAATTTGAAAACCTGTCAGCTTTAAAAGTTCTTGTGTTTCTTCTTTACTGCTGTCCTGCAGAATCCCCAGTGCTTTGGCTTTAGACAGGTAGTCCATATGAAGCTTTTTGAGACGTTTCTGAATTGACTTAAGTTTTGTTTGTGCTCTTGAAAGAAACTGCAAATGTACACATAATTCAGAAGGTGATTAATTTCTTTGCTATTAATAACACAATTTAAGATGGAAGCTTGGGGCCATAAATAAATGGACCT